>NC_040879.1:68971634-69271634 GCF_003676215.2 Rhopalosiphum maidis
ATCTAGTACCATAAATTAAAATAAACATTAGTACAGTGTATGAGATACTTACTAATGCTGTTAGGTACATTCAAACAAGACATAATATAACACTTTATAAATTATAAATTATTATAAAATATTTAAAAAAAAAAGAATTCATCTATAAATTATAAATCAGGCTCCAATAGTTAATTAATTAATTTTTCAAAGTAAGTACTCATTTTTAACCTAATTTTGCTTTGAAAGTTAATATATTCTCCATATTTTTCTGATGAGTAATTTCAAATTGTCGAGTTCAAAGTTGTTTAAAAAACAATTGTATGGTGAAATGAATTTCTCCACAAAAAAATTAAAATAGAAATGGTCTTGATAGAATAGACAAAATGCGTATCACTAGACTGTTACTATACCTGTATGTAAAATTTATCAGTTATATAATATCAGTATTCTTTCTTTTTTTTAGTTTGTGTCGGATGGTATATTACGTGCAGAAACTCAACGAGTTCTTGACACGAGAACTTGCTGAAGATGGTTATTCTGGCGTGATGTCCGTGCTTTCTCCATCGCGCACAGAAATTGGTTATTTCTGCAAACACGTACCCAAGGACGTATGGGCGATAAGGGACGCCGTATTCGCGAACTTACATCTCTCATCCAAAAACGTTTTGACTTCAAAGACAAAGAAGTTGAACTTTTCGCCGAGAAAGTAGCACACCGTGGATTGTGTGCTATTGCCCAAGCTGAGTCATTACGTTACAAGTTGATTGGCGGTTTAGCTATCAGGAGAGCATGTTATGGTGTGTTGAGATTCATCATGGAAAGTGGAGCTAAGGGGTGTGAAGTCGTAGTGGCTGGTAAATTAAGAGGTCAACGTGCCAAGTCAATGAAATTCGTTGATGGACTTATGATTCACAGTGGTGACCCATGCAATGACTATGTTAATGTGGCTACTAGACACGTTTATTTAAGACAAGGTAATTGTTGTAAACGTTAATATTCTTTTGTGAAAATTATTAATAATTAATAATTTAATATATGTATTTTTTAGGAGTTTTGGGTATCAAGATAAAAATTATGTTGCCATGGGACAAATCAGGTAAACTTGGCCCAAAGAAGCCTTTGCCAGATAATGTCACCGTTGAAGAACCCAAGGAAGAATTCTACCCATAGCACCAACCAGTGAAGTTAAATCTAAACCCGAAGTAGCAGTACCTGCTGTTGTTCCAGTTTGAACCTGTTGTTGGTTGAAATGATTGTATAAAATAAACTAAAGTTTTTTTAAACACAAGTCTTAATTCTATTTATTTTTAGTTATTAATTTTTTGTATGTTAGTATCAACAGTTGATGGATGGGTGGTTACAACGTGCTATGTAGCAATTCATAATTTTAAAGGAATAACTAAAAACAAAAAAAGTTTTGCCGTATTGTATACTGGTTTCTTAGTTTGTACACCATGATTGTGTTCGATAAAAATATTGTGGGAATTTTTTTATTCTTAAATATATATTGAAATTGCTTCATAGCACATTATTCCCACCTAGTAGTTTACTATTACCTTTTGCACACAGAGTAGTTTTAATTACCTACACTATAGTTTTGATGTAACAAATTATCTAAGGATTATTTCCAACAAAAATAGTATTTATTTAATCCAAAAAATTCAGAATTAATCTAAAATAAGAATAGATATAAACTGGATTTAAAATTTTAATAAGATGATTAAATTGCTTTTTATTATTACAAACTGATTTACTATTAGTCTTAGATGATATTAGTTGAATTTTCATCTCAGGTTTGGCATGAGTTGAGAACCTTGTTTACAAATTAAACATATATATATATTATAATATATTATATTACAGTATTATTTTTCGTGTATTATAATACTGTGGCATGGTGAACGACATTTATCTTATGCAATTGCTTAGCCCTAGAAATGTATGTTGAACTTAAAAATTAAAATTTGTGTGGATGAATGATAATTAATTACCTAACATAGAATTTTTTTATACTAAATTGTTAATGGCCTATGTTCTTTAATGAAAATTCTAAACTATCATACAGTTTTAGATTATATATTATGTTGTAGAGGGCATAGTAGGTGGTCATTGTTTAAATACTTTGCTTAGCAATCGAAATATGCTTGCCATACAACTAGTATAATATTTGAATAACTAATTGCAGGCAGGGTAATATAAAACACTGCATTATATTATTATAAAAACTTTTAAATCTTAAACATTCAAATACCTGTGTATTAGCATTTGTGCATTTTCTATAATATGTATATTATAACGACCGATATGGTAAATTAGTATACTTGCTTAAAAATCAGTTTTTATTGTTTCCAATCAATTATTTCTATATCTGATATGCTCAGTTTATGAATCGAATATACCTAAAACAATATATTATTTAATTGATGTACAATATCAGGTCTCATGGTTTTATTGATATTAAAATTTTTAAAAAAGTTATAGCTATGTAAAATATTACAACTTTAAAATGTTCATAACTCATTTTAAAATGATAATATCAATAAAAACATGACTTTCAGTTTATTTCAAACGATTTAAAATCAAGAATATCAATTTTTTAGTTGCTTAATGTAGCCGTTCTGGATCAAGACTCTAAAACGGTTGTCTCTTTATTAAATATTTAAAGTAAAGAACACATCAAGAATGATAGTACTAAGAATTTTGGTTTAGGTATAAGCCTCCTATCTTACATTACAAATACTATTCTCGGTATTCACACTTAAAAATATTGTATTATTTTAATCACAAAGCTTTTAAATATTATCAAATCAATTTTAAATCAATACCATTAAATTGCACAATACTTAATGTTAACTGAATAACAATTTTAAAATATCCATTTAAGAGTTATTTAAATAATTAATCATGATAAAAAGTAACAAATAATTCCATATTTGAAAGCAATAAATTGTTTAACATATAATTGATTACAATTTTTTAGTTGATCTGTTTGAAACCAATATCACTATATTCAGCAATCAATCAAAGTGTAGAATACTACCCAAAATGTTCATTATATTCAAATAATTTTTTTTAATCTATGACCAATTAAATGTTACAAATGATACTCGTCTACACGGTTTAAAAATTCATATAAAATTTTAACGTACAAGTTTCATGTACTTAATTTGATTTTATAACTACTTGATTCAACAAGCCATGTAAAATAATAAATTAGAACATATTGTGATCATTATGCTCATTTCAGAGATTTATTAATCAAGAAAACTATAATTAACATAAACTTCACATCCTAAATATCTAAATTGTTTTACTTATAAACCGTTTGATTTTTTAAGATTAAACCTAAACACACTAGACTCATCATGCTACACAAGATTCAGTTTGGTAATATTTAAGTTTTGTAGAATAATAAGCATTATTCCTTTAATTTTCTACTGTTTGTTTGATTACACAATTATTTTTCATTTCAGGATTCAATCTATTGTGTATAATATGGAAGTAAGCGTACTAAAAAAAAGTGTAGCGGTTCTGGATCAAGACTATAATGGTTGTCTCTTTATTGAACATTTGTAGCTAAGAACACATCATGAATGATATGTAGTCAGAACTTTGGTGTAGGTATTAACCTCTTATTACAAAAATTATCTATAGATTATATATGATTACATATGATTATATTACATTACAAATACTATTTTTACCTAAAAATATTTTATTATTATAATCACAAAACTTTAAAATGTTTTTAGATCAATTTTAAATCTATACCAGTAATTACACAATATTTATTAAAATAACTAAATAAAAACTTTAAGATTTCCATTTTAGAGTTATTTAAATTATATATCATTATAAAAAATAATTAATAATAATCATATTTAAAACCAATAAATTGTTTTACATTTAAAAATATAATTCATTACACATTTTTAGTTGATCATATTGAAACTAAATCACTAAACTCAGCATACTATTCAAAGTGTAGAATACTGCCTAAAATGTTAATTATATTCAAATAAATTTATTTTATAATATGACCAATTAAATGTGACAAACGATACTCGTCTTCGCAGTTACTAAATTCTTATAAAATTTAAATATTCAAATTTCGTCTAATTGATTTGAGTTCAAAACCGCTTGATTCAAGAAGCCATTTTAATAATAAAGCAAAATTTATAGATTTACAGATTACAGTTTTAAATATAATTCATTACAATTTTTTAGTTGATCTGTTTGATACCAATATCACTATTTTCATAAAGCACTTTAAAGGGTACAATACTACACAGAATATTCAATATGTTCAAATCAATTTTTTTTTCAAGAATTTTTTGCCACTGCAATTAAATGTTACAAATGAAACTCGTCTTAACGCTTTATAAATTCTTTAAAAATTATATTAACAAGTTTCGTTTAATTGATTTCAAGTAAAAATTGCTTGATTCAACAAGCCATTTTAATAATAAATCAGAACACATTGTGATCATTATATTCCTTTCAGAAATTAATGAATCAAGTAAACTATAATAAACATCACATTCTAAATATCTAAATTGTTTTATTTAAAAACCTTTCGATTCTCATTTGGTAAGATTGAATCCAATCCCACTGGACTCACCTTACCAATGTTTATACAGTCTACTACACACAACATTCAGTTAGGTCATAATAAGGATTTGTAGAGCAATAAGAATAATTTGTTTGATTATACCATAATTTTTCATTTCAGTATTCAATGTATTATGCATAATTTGGATGGACGTGTACTACACAAATGTTTTGCTATTATGGATCAAGAACTTACAATGAGAGTCTCCCTATTGAGTATTTAAACTTAAGAACATACCATGAATGATGTTTACTAAGAATTTTGGTGTAGGTATAAACCTTCTATATTACAAAATACATACTTTTCTCGTCTATTAATACTGTGTTAAATTAATTACTAAATTTTTAAATGTTATCAGATCAATTTTTAGTCAATACCATTAGTTGTACAATATATATTAAAATATCTAAATAAAAACTTTAATTTCAAATTTTAAAAACATTTAAATAATAAATCACCATAAATAGTAATAAAAAATACCCCTATTTGAAACCTAAATAATGTTATAGATATAATTCATTACAATTTTTTAGTTGATCTGTTTGATACCAATATCACTATTTTCATAAAGCACTTTAAAGGGTACAATACTACCCAGAATATTCAATATGTTCAAATCAATTTTTTTTTCAAGAATTTTTTGCCACCGCAATTAATTGTTACAAATGATACTCGTCTTAACGCTTTATAAACTCTTTAAAAATTAAATATACAAGTTTCGTTTAATTGATTTCAAGTAAAAATTGCTTGATTCAACAAGCCATTTTAATAATAAATCAGAACACATTGTGATCATTATATTCCTTTCAGAAATTAATGAATCAAGAAAACTATAATAAACATAAACATCATATTCTAAATATCTAAATTGTTTTATTTCAAAACCGTTCGATTTTCAATTGGTAAGATTGAATCCAAACCCACTGGAGTCACCTTACCAATGTTTATACAGTCTACTACACACAACATTCAGTTAGGTCATAATTAAGATTTGTAGAGCAATAAGAATAATTTGTTTGATTATGCCATAATTTTTCATTTCAGTATTCAATGTATTATGCATGATTTGGATGGACGTGTACTACACAAATGTTTTGCTATTATGGATCAAGAACTTACAATGAGAGTCTCCCTATTGAGTATTTAAACTTAAGAACTTACCATGAATGATGTTTACTAAGAATTTTGGTGTAGGTATAAACCTTCTATATTACAAAATACATACTTTTCTCGTCTATTAATACTGTGTTATATTAATTACTAAATTTTTAAATGTTATCAGATCAATTTTTAGTCAATACCATTAGTTGTACAATATATATTAAAATATCTAAATAAAAACTTTAATTTTTAATTTTAAAGACATTTAAATAATAAATCACCATAAATAGTAATAAAAAATACCCCTATTTGAAACCTAAATAATGTTATAGATATAATTCATTACAATTTTTTAGTTGATCTGTTTGATACCAATATCACTATTTTCATAAAGCACTTTAAAGGGTACAATACTACCCAGAATATTCAATATGTTCAAATCAATTTTTTTTTCAAGAATTTTTTGCCACTGCAATTAATTGTTACAAATGATACTCGTCTTAACGCTTTATAAACTCTTTAAAAATTAAATATACAAGTTTCGTTTAATTGATTTCAAGTAAAAATTGCTTGATTCAACAAGCCATTTTAATAATAAATCAGAACACATTGTGGTCATTATATTCCTTTCAGAGATTAATGAATCAAGAAAACTATAATAAACATAAACATCATATTCTAAATATCTAAATTGTTTTATTTAAAAACCGTTCGATTTTCAATTGGTAAGATTGAATCCAATCCCACTGGATTCACCTTACCAATGTTTATACAGTCTACTACACACAACATTCAGTTAGGTCATAATTAAGATTTGTAGAGCAATAAGAATAATTTGTTTGATTATACCATAATTTTTCATTTCAGTATTCAATGTATTATGCATAATTTGGATGGACGTGTACTACACAAATGTTTTGCTATTATGGATCAAGAACTTACAATGAGAGTCTCCCTATTGAGTATTTAAACTTAAGAACATACCATGAATGATGTTTACTAAGAATTTTGGTGTAGGTATAAACCTTCTATATTACAAAATACATACTTTTCTCATCTATTAATACTGTGTTATATTAATTACTAAATTTTTAAATGTTATCAGATCAATTTTTAGTCAATACCATTAGTTGTACAATATATATTAAAATATCTAAATAAAAACTTTAATTTCAAATTTTAAAAACATTTAAATAATAAATCACCATAAATAGTAATAAAAAATACCCCTATTTGAAACCTAAATAATGTTATAGATATAATTCATTACAATTTTTTAGTTGATCTGTTTGATACCAATATCACTATTTTCATAAAGCACTTTAAAGGGTACAATACTACCCAGAATATTCAATATGTTCAAATCAATTTTTTTTTCAAGAATTTTTTGCCACCGCAATTAATTGTTACAAATGATACTCGTCTTAACGCTTTATAAACTCTTTAAAAATTAAATATACAAGTTTCGTTTAATTGATTTCAAGTAAAAATTGCTTGATTCAACAAGCCATTTTAATAATAAATCAGAACACATTGTGATCATTATATTCCTTTCAGAAATTAATGAATCAAGAAAACTATAGTAAACATAAACATCATATTCTAAATATCTAAATTGTTTTATTTAAAAACCGTTCGATTTTCAATTGGTAAGATTGAATCCAATCCCACTGGAGTCACCTTACCAATGTTTATACAGTCTACTACACACAACATTCAGTTAGGTCATAATTAAGATTTGTAGAGCAATAAGAATAATTTGTTTGATTATACCATAATTTTTCATTTCAGTATTCAATGTATTATGCATAATTTGGATGGACGTGTACTACACAAATGTTTTGCTATTATGGATCAAGAACTTACAATGAGAGTCTCCCTATTGAGTATTTAAACTTAAGAACATACCATGAATGATGTTTACTAAGAATTTTGGTATAGGTATAAACCTTCTATATTACAAAATACATACTTTTCTCATCTATTAATACTGTGTTATATTAATTACTAAATTTTTAAATGTTATCAGATCAATTTTTAGTCAATACCATTAGTTGTACAATATATATTAAAATATCTAAATAAAAACTTTAATTTTTAATTTTAAAGACATTTAAATAATAAATCACCATAAATAGTAATAAAAAATACCCCTATTTGAAACCTAAATAATGTTATAGATATAATGCATTACAATTTTTTAGTTGATCTGTTGGATACCAATATCACTATTTTCATAAAGCACTTTAAAGGGTACAATACTACCCAGAATATTCAATATGTTCGAATCAATTTTATTGTTCAAGAGTTTGATTATACCATAATTTTTCATTTCAGTATTTAATGTATTATGCATGATTTGGATGGACGTGTACTACACAAACGTTTTGCGGTTCTGGATCAAGAACTTACAGTGGTCGTCTCCTTATTGAGTATTTATATTTAAGAACATACCATGAATGATGTTTACTAAGAATTCTAGTGTAGGTATAAACCTTCAATATTACATTATAGATATTTTTATGTATATATTATAAACATAAACTTCACATTCTAAATATCTAATATCATTATAAAACTGGTTGATGATCGTTAGATAGATACTCAAATACAATATTTTGTATATTTTTTTTTAATATATATATACTTGTACATAAAGCACTGGACATTCGGTAGTATATATTTTTATTATTTTTATTATTATTATTATGAGTGTATGCTTAACATTTTTTGCGTTCCGACGTTGTGTGATTGCCTACCTGGGAGGTTTAGTTGCGTTCAAATCGATCTGCTTTGATGATAATTGACTTTTTAATTTAATTATTTATACGTTTTTCAACTGAACTCTTGTCGTCTACAACACAACATTAGACTTTTGACGTTAGGAGTTATGACAATCTGCTGTTAGCTGATGGTGCTGGTAGTTGTCGTGGCTTACCTGTGAAGGACTGATACTTGGATACTCGATTACTATACGATTATTTTCGAATCATAAAAAAGCACCGGGCATGCGTCTAAACAGACTTTTACACCGAATGATAACTAATATGTGATAACTCTCAATCCCGGTTTCCGACCTTATCATATGTTATAGTGACCAATTTCTTAATACCTGATTACCATTTTATACCGATATTCCGGTGAAACGATTTTTACTCAATCACCTTGAAGGCGGCTTCTACACACCAATGTATTCAATGTCAATGTATTTTATTGACAGCTTGTAATTGTTTGTAAAAATAACTTGTAATAAAATTACAGATTCTGTAATACAATAACAATTTTTAAGAATGTGCCACGTTATATTTTCTGTAACAGACTAAAATTGAGTTGGCTACACTGTAATGTTTGCATCTGTCAAGGAAATTTTTGGTTAACATATTTAATGCCAAATGACTACGTTTATAAAACGTTAGCGTGTCGTCAAATTTTATTTTGCGCTCGACCCTTGGAAATAAGTAACAAGGTAAGATTTAAGAAATTGTATATTTTATTAAAAACTCCATTTCAATTCTTTTATGTGAAATACATTGTTTTTAGAAAAGATGCCAGCTAAAACGACTTCTGTTAAGAAAAGGGTGAGTATATTATGCACCTAGCATGTTTTCTATTTACTATTAAAAAACTTGAATAACTTAGTTATTACAATAATATCTTACAACACATCGCTTTTTATTTAAATGTTTGAAAAAGATGACCTAATATTACTCGAAATATTTTTGATAAATTAATCACTACATGTGTCTGTTATCATATGCCATTTATAAGTTTCATCTTTTTTTTTTAAATGAATTTATTATAAAATTATATTTGATATTTACGATCAATTTTTGATTATTGATTTGAAACAACTGTATCAAATAATATTGTTAGGTTAATATTAACCTAATCAAGAATAATTGCCATAGGCCCAATTTGAGGGGGGCTTGTGTGTGCTTAGCGCCCCCAATTTTTAAATAAGTACCAGCAAATTTGTTTTTTCATTGAAATTGCGCCAATGTTATGGTTAATTTTAACAAAATATTTACCAATAATATTATATTTAAAAGGATAATATAGATCTTAATAAAGAAATTTAAAATTGTACACTTAGAATATTAATTATTTTTCACTTATCTACATTTATGGTTTTAATATTATTGCTTACCTGATATATTCCACTGGTATGAGTAGTTTTAAAACAACCCATTGATATTTTCATTTTTTTCACTGTTGCCATCCTGATTACTTCTTTTATTTATTAATTAAAAATACATTTACATTTTTATATATACACCTACCATGGGCGTAAGTAGGAAATATCTTCTGAAGGGATTTGGTCTAGGTCTATATTAATATTATAAAACATTAAAATTAAATATGAATTATTTATCTTTAATTTGGTGTGGGAGGGGGGTGTTTGAACTTCCAAAACCCCCTTACCTACGCCTATAATACCTATTATTGGAATAGTATAAATGTTCATTTTTATACACGTTGCTGACAACTTATTTATTTATTGTTTATTCATTTTCCAAACCACAATTTGTTACAATAGAATTATAATGCTTTAATATTTGCTCACCATGTTTAAGCTAATGCTTATATTGAAGATTACGAGTTCTTAAAATAGTGTGATACAATCAATATAAATACTTAAATTAACATAGTTATGAGTAAAGTATATATAAAAAATAATAATTTTTTACAATATAATATAGAAGAGAAAAAAGAAAATTATAATAACATAACTAATGTGAACAACAATGTTTATGATTAAGATATATTAAATTATACATTAGAAATTAGATTAGTTTTAATATGCTATACTTAAAAAATAATAGTTTTTGAAGAGATTGATATTGATTTTTAAATCTTTACAAAGAATAATAGCGGTATTAAATTAGCTTTTAAGACCAAAAGATTTATAACATCTAGGTATATTTATATTTAATTTTTCTTAAATCTAGTGTTAACATCATGGTTACATATTGGAACAATACTCCTATACTTATGCATAATTAATAACAAATTTTTTTTTAATAACTTCAAAATAAAATTAATTTAACTCCTTGTATATAATATCCGAACATGCGTAATTAGGTAACTTTAATATAACTTTAATTATTTTATTTATAGTGTTTTTTAGTTTTTTTAGATGAATATCATAAGCACAACCCCAACTCAATTCCAATAAGAAATAGTTGACTGAACTAGTGAGATATATATTATTCTTAATTGCGTTTTATCCTGTATATATCTAAATACTATATAAATCTAAAGAATTTACAGCTTAATGAGATTAAATATTCTATATGATTTTTCCATTTTAAACACGAGTCAATATATATTCCTAGGTATTTTATATGGCTAATATTTTCAATACATATGCACATACAGTTTAGGCTATTATTCATTAAGCACTGTGTCGAGTGTTGACAGATTTTTAAATTATTTTGAATATCAATATTTTGTATAATAAAAACAATGTGTTTTGTTTTACTCAATTTTAATTCAAGTAAATTATTATAAAATCATGATTTAGTAGAATTAAAAATAACATTTGCTTTATTATATTATTGTTCAATATTTTTATCGTTGACAAGAATGATTGTGTATCAGCAAAACACATTATTTCTGCTTCTGTCTTAATATTAAGTAAACCATTAATATATAAGATAAAAAATAATGAACCCAAGACTGTTCCCTGTGGAACACCATGCTTTACTGATAACGATTGACTTAGTTTATCATTAATTTTAACTATTTGAGATCTATCACTTGGATATGAACTAATTAGATTATTTGCAATACATCGGATTCCAGCATAATTTAATTTTGTAAGTAACAATTGATGATTCACACAGTCAAATGTCTTCTTAATATCCATGAATATATCTAATACTTTATTATTCTGATCAAGATGTCCATGTACATATTTATGAAGGAAAAAGTAGGCATCACATGTAGATTTCCCTTTGAGAAATCAAAATTGTTAAATAGAGAAGAATGAGTTTATGTCTAAAAATGACATAATTCTATATTTAATACATTTTTTATAGATTTTTGACAAAGTTAAGGATAAAGAGATTGGTCTATAGTTACTACACAATAGTTTATCTCCTTGCTTAAGTATAGGAGTGATTATACATTTTTTTAAACAAGTTGGATATATACCAGAAGATATAGATAAATTAAATAATATAATTTAGTGGGAGGGATGAACTATCAGCAGTATTTTTAAGTATAAAATTATTAATTCCATATTCAACAAATGTAGAATGATCTTTAATCTTTTTTATATACGAGTATATTTAGTATATTTCGTCACGAGTATTGGGAATTAGAAAAATAGAATCTTTTACATGACAATTAGAATTTAGATTATCCCAATTTTCTTTCTTAAATTTGGTTTTTAGTATATTTTTTCAATACAATTACCTACATTAATAAATTATTTATTAAATTTGTTTGCAATAAATATCTATATTATCTTTTAGTATATGATCATTATGCGTAATTTCATTTTTAACTATATTTTTTAAAAAAGGTTTGATAATATATTTGTTTTGCTTTTTTTTATGAAACTTGTAAATACATTTTCATATTTTATAAATTTCATTTTTAAATTAATATCAAGTGGATTTAGTCATAATTTTTTTGACATCTTGTGTTTATTTTTTTATATAGATCACTAAACCCTTGGTTGTCCAAGTTTTAAGTTTATTAAATTTATTTTCTGTATTACTTGTAGCATTGTTTCATCTATTTTATGTAGAAAACTATTCATACCTTTATCTATATTATCTGTATTTAAAAAATCAAACCAATTATCATAACATTATCAATATTTCCATTTATGAGCTTTATCACATCAACTCTTTTTTTTCTTTTTAATATTTTTAATATTATGTGTATTGATTGAATTTAATTGATGATTTAATTGAATTATTGTCCCATTATGGTATGTTATGTTACATTCCAGTATAAATGAGTTTGTGGAACGTTCTTAGTAAATATGTGATCAATACAAGAGTTTTGTTGTATTCGTTACACGTGTATAGTTATTAATTTATGCAAAAGATAAAATTATTACATGCCATTATATTAAGATAGTCATTTGACAAATTTGGGTTCATTATATTAATATTTAGATCACTAACGATATAACATTTATTATAATTATCTAAGTGCTCTAGATAATTATTTAAGCTATCCAAAAAGTTATCCATATTACTATTGGGATCTGTATATATTAATAGGTATATTATCTATATCAAGAGAGATTTCAACAGAGTTACACTCAGTTATTATCATAAGTGAAACATTAATTATTTTAAGAGAATTTTTAAAAGATACGGTTACACTATCAGGTTAGGTTAGTGAGTTAATAGTTTGATATTCATTCAGCTCAAAATTAAAGTCGTATAAGAGCCATATTTCAGTAAGAACAATTATATCAAAATTAGAATCGTTTGAATTTAACATTAAGACTAGTTTGTCAAAATTCTCAAATATACAATGAATATAAAAGAACATTTTATATTATGGTTATCATAATTAAAGCTTGACAAATCTTCAATGTATATTGTATTTATATAATTTAAACTATTTATATCTTTTATAATTATTTAATATAATATATAATTATTCATCTAGTACCATAAATTAAAAATAAACATTAGTACAGTGGTATGAGATACTTACTAATGCTGTTAGGTACATTCAAACAAGACATAATATAACATTTATAAATTATAAATTATTATAAAATATTTAAAAAAAAAAGGAATTCATCTATACAATTATAAATCAGGCTCCAATAGTTAATTAATTAATTTTTCAAAGTAAGTACTCATATTTTAACCTAATTTTTGCTTTGAAAGTTAATATATTCTCCATATTTTTCTGATGAGTAAATTTCAAATTGTCGAGTTCAATAGGTTGTTTAAAAAACAATTGTATGGTGAAATGAATTTCTCCTACAAAAAATTAAAATAGAAATGGTCTGATAGAATAGACAAAATGCGTATCACTAGACTGGTACTATACCTGTATGTAAAATTTATCAGTTATTATAATATCAGTTATTTCTTTTTTTTAGTTTGTGTCGGATGGTATATTACGTGCAGAACTCAACGAGTTCTTGACACGAGAACTTGCTGAAGATGGTTATTCTGGCGTTGATGTCCGTGCTTCTCCATCGCGCACAGAAATTGTTATTTCTGCAACACGTACCCAAGACGTATTGGGCGATAAGGGACGCCGTATTCGCGAACTTACATCTCTCATCCAAAAACGTTTTGACTTCAAAGACAAAGAAGTTGAACTTTTCGCCGAGAAAGTAGCACACCGTGGATTGTGTGCTATTGCCCAAGCTGAGTCATTACGTTACAAGTTGATTGGCGGTTTAGCTATCAGGAGAGCATGTTATGGTGTGTTGAGATTCATCATGGAAAGTGGAGCTAAGGGGTGTGAAGTCGTAGTGGCTGGTAAATTAAGAGGTCAACGTGCCAAGTCAATGAAATTCGTTGATGGACTTATGATTCACAGTGGTGACCCATGCAATGACTATGTTAATGTGGCTACTAGACACGTTTATTTAAGACAAGGTAATTGTTGTAAACGTTAATATTCTTTTTGTGAAAATTATTAATAATTAATAATTTAATATATGTATTTTTTAGGAGTTTTGGGTATCAAGATAAAAATTATGTTGCCATGGGACAAATCAGGTAAACTTGGCCCAAAGAAGCCTTTGCCAGATAATGTCACCGTTGAAGAACCCAAGGAAGAAATTCTACCCATAGCACCAACCAGTGAAGTTAAATCTAAACCCGAAGTAGCAGTACCTGCTGTTGTTCCAGTTGAACCTGTTGTTGGTTGAAATGATTGTATAAAATAAACTAAAGTTTTTTTTAAACACAAGTCTTAATTCTATTTTATTTTTAGTTATTAATTTTTTGTATGTTAGTATCAACAGTTGATGGATGGGTGGTTACAACGTGCTATGTAGCAATTCATAAATTTTAAAGGAATAACTAAAAACAAAAAAAGTTTTGCCGTATTGTATACTGGTTTCTTAGTTTGTACACCATGATTGTGTTCGATAAAAATATTGTGGGAATTTTTTTATTCTTAAAATATATATTGAAATTGCTTCATAGCACATTATTCCCACCTAGTAGTTTACTATTACCTTTTGCACACAGAGTAGTTTTAATTACCTACACTATAGTTTTGATGTAACAAATTATCTAAGGATTATTTCCAACAAAAATAGTATTTATTTAATCCAAAAAATTCAGAATTAATCTAAAATAAGAATAGATATAAACTGGATTTAAAATTTTAATAAGATGATTAAAATTGCTTTTTATTATTACAACTGATTTACTATTAGTCTTAGATGATATTAGTTGAATTTTCATCTCAGGTTTGGCATGAGTTGAGAACCTTGTTTTACAAATTAAACATATATATATATTATAATATATTATATTACAGTATTATTTTTCGTGTATTATAATACTGTGGCATGGTGAACGACATTTATCTTATGCAATTGCTTAGCCCTAGAAATGTATGTTGAACTTAAAAATTAAAATTTGTGTGGATGAATGATAATTAATTACCTAACATAGAATTTTTTTATACTAAATTGTTAATGGCCTATGTTCTTTAATGAAAATTCTAAACTATCATACAGTTTTAGATTATATATTATGTTGTAGAGGGCATAGTAGGTGGTCATTGTTTAAATACTTTGCTTAGCAATCGAAATATGCTTGCCATACAACTAGTATAATATTTGAATAACTAATTGCAGGCAGGGTAATATAAAACACTGCATTATATTATTATAAAAACTTTTAAATCTTAAACATTCAAATACCTGTGTATTAGCATTTGTGCATTTTCTATAATATGTATATTATAACGACCGATATGGTAAATTAGTATACTTGCTTAAAAATCAGTTTTTATTGTTTCCAATCAATTATTTCTATATCTGATATGCTCAGTTTATGAATCGAATATACCTAAAACAATATATTATTTAATTGATGTACAATATCAAGGTCTCATGGTTTTATTGATATTAAAATTTTTAAAAAAGTTATAGCTATGTAAAATATTACAACTTTAAAATGTTCATAACTCATTTTAAAATGATAATATCAATAAAAACATGACTTTCAGTTTATTTCAAACGATTTAAAATCAAGAATATCAATTTTTTAGTTGCTTAATGTAGCCGTTCTGGATCAAGACTCTAAAACGGTTGTCTCTTTATTAAATATTTAAAGTAAAGAACACATCAAGAATGATTAGTACTAAGAATTTTGGTTTAGGTATAAGCCTCCTATCTTACATTACAAATACTATTCTCGGTATTCACACTTAAAAATATTGTATTATTTTAATCACAAAGCTTTTAAATATTATCAAATCAATTTTAAATCAATACCATTAAATTGCACAATACTTAATGTTAACTGAATAACAATTTTAAAATATCCATTTAAGAGTTATTTAAATAATTAATCATGATAAAAAGTAACAAATAATTTCCATATTTGAAAGCAATAAATTGTTTAACATATAATTGATTACAATTTTTTAGTTGATCTGTTTGAAACCAATATCACTATATTCAGCAATCAATTCAAAGTGTAGAATACTACCCAAAATGTTCATTATATTCAAATAATTTTTTTTAATCTATGACCAATTAAATGTTACAAATGATACTCGTCTACACGGTTTAAAAATTCATATAAAATTTTAACGTACAAGTTTCATGTACTTAATTTGATTTTATAACTACTTGATTCAACAAGCCATGTAAAATAATAAATTAGAACATATTGTGATCATTATGCTCATTTCAGAGATTTATTAATCAAGAAAACTATAATTAACATAAACTTCACATCCTAAATATCTAAATTGTTTTACTTATAAACCGTTTGATTTTTTAAGATTAAACCTAAACACACTAGACTCATCATGCTACACAAGATTCAGTTTGGTAATATTTAAGTTTTGTAGAATAATAAGCATTATTCCTTTAATTTTCTACTGTTTGTTTGATTACACAATTATTTTTCATTTCAGGATTCAATCTATTGTGTATAATATGGAAGTAAGCGTACTAAAAAAAAAGTGTAGCGGTTCTGGATCAAGACTATAATGGTTGTCTCTTTATTGAACATTTGTAGCTAAGAACACATCATGAATGATATGTAGTCAGAACTTTGGTGTAGGTATTAACCTCTTATTACAAAAATTATCTATAGATTATATATGATTACATATGATTATATTACATTACAAATACTATTTTTACCTAAAAATATTTTATTATTATAATCACAAAACTTTAAAATGTTTTTAGATCAATTTTAAATCTATACCAGTAATTACACAATATTTATTAAAATAACTAAATAAAAACTTTAAGATTTCCATTTTAGAGTTATTTAAATTATATATCATTATAAAAAATAATTAATAATAATCATATTTAAAACCAATAAATTGTTTTACATTTAAAAATATAATTCATTACACATTTTTAGTTGATCATATTGAAACTAAATCACTAAACTCAGCATACTATTCAAAGTGTAGAATACTGCCTAAAATGTTAATTATATTCAAATAAATTTATTTTATAATATGACCAATTAAATGTGACAAACGATACTCGTCTTCGCAGTTACTAAATTCTTATAAAATTTAAATATTCAAATTTCGTCTAATTGATTTGAGTTCAAAACCGCTTGATTCAAGAAGCCATTTTAATAATAAAGCAAAATTTATAGATTTACAGATTACAGTTTTAAATATAATTCATTACAATTTTTTAGTTGATCTGTTTGATACCAATATCACTATTTTCATAAAGCACTTTAAAGGGTACAATACTACACAGAATATTCAATATGTTCAAATCAATTTTTTTTTCAAGAATTTTTTGCCACTGCAATTAAATGTTACAAATGATACTCGTCTTAACGCTTTATAAACTCTTTAAAAATTAAATATACAAGTTTCGTTTAATTGATTTCAAGTAAAAATTGCTTGATTCAACAAGCCATTTTAATAATAAATCAGAACACATTGTGATCATTATATTCCTTTCAGAAATTAATGAATCAAGAAAACTATAATAAACATCACATTCTAAATATCTAAATTGTTTTATTTAAAAACCTTTCGATTCTCATTTGGTAAGATTAAATCCAAAACCACTGGACTCACCTTACCAATGTTTATACAGTCTACCACACACAACATTCAGTTAGGTCATAATTAAGATTTGTAGAGTAATAAGAATAATTTGTTTGATTATACCATAATTTTTCATTTCAGTATTCAATGTATTATGCATAATTTGGATGGACGTGTACTACACAAATGTTTTGCGATTATGGATCAAGAACTTACAATGATCGTCTCCCTATTGAATATTTAAACTTAAGAACATACCATGAATGATGTTTACTAAGAATTTTGGTGTAGGTATAAACCTTCTATATTACAAAATACATACTTTTCTCATCTATTAATACTGTGTTATATTAATTACTAAATTTTTAAATGTTATCAGATCAATTTTTAGTCAATACCATTAGTTGTTCAATATATATTAAAATATCTAAATAAAAACTTTAATTTTTAATTTTAAAGATATTTAAATAATAAATCACCATAAATAGTAATAAAAAATACCCCTATTTGAAACCTAAATATTGTTATAGATATAATTCATTACAATTTTTTAGTTGATCTGTTTGATACCAATATCACTATTTTCATAAAGCACTTTAAGGGGTACAATACTACCCAGAATATTGAAACTAAATCACTAAATGTAGCATACTATTCAAAGTGTAGAATACTGCCGCCTAAAATGTTAATTATATTCAAATAAATTTATTTTATAATATGACCAATTAAATGTTACAAATGATACTCGTCTTCGCAGTTACTAAATTCTTTTAAAATTTAAATATTCGATTTAATTTAATTGATTTGAGTTTAAATGCACTAGATTCAGCTAATCATTTTAATTATTGATTACCACACAAACTGATCATTTTGTTTATTATTCTATGAATGATAGTAAATAATGAAAGTGATGGAAGGCGGATAACATGAACTATGTGTAGTATCATGTATTCGTTGATTTTTTAATTAAAGTTTTTTTGATTGAATCAGTGGATTTGGAATCTTTTTGCTTAGGTTTACCGGTTTTATTAGATATTCTGGAATGTTCTAGAATTTAGAGTGTAGATTTTTTTCTACTAATTGATGTTAGTTGGTTATTTATAAATTATGATACATAAAAATATATATTTATATACAGTTGTTGTTTATTAGTATTTTTATTTATATAATAATATAATTTTATTTTTATTTCACTTAGTCAGTATGGAAAATGAACGCTGATAAACGGCATAATAGATTTTGAATAACATATAACAAACCAAAATGAATTTGAAATTAAAAAATGAATAATTTGTTAATTATAGTAATAGTATGTTTATAAAATATATACATATTATTGTATAGAAATGTTTAAATATTCTAAAGAAACGTAGTTATATTATTAAATTTATTATCCGCTTGCGTAATAAGTATTTTACAAAGTCGTTATTATTAAAAAGTATTATTCATTTTATAATATAATTAAAATAATTACCACAGCTATAAAATTATAATAACAATTGTTCAAATAATTATCATATAAATATTGATAAGACGTCGTATTAAATATCAAATGTAATCTAAATATAATATAAATATAATTTCAGCAGTTCTTGGTATATTTAGTGTTCTTATACAGTTTGTTATAGCTCAACGTTGAATCCACGTCGTTAGAAAAAGAACACAGAAAAGAAACAACAATTTTAAAAAACAGGTGTGTACCTACAATAAAGTACGTAATAAAATTATCAAAACTTGTAGATTAATTTAAAATAATACCTATTTATTTCTTATGCATAAGCTTATTCACACTATTTTGCGATAAGGTAGTATATTGACACAAGAATGTATAACAATAATATTATTTGGTATACATGACCTATATTCATTAATATTATAAATATTAAATATAAAATATTACTTATAATCAAAAACTGTTTTCGCGGGAAAGAACCGAGAAGGCTACAGTCATACTTAAGAAACGAATATTTCACCACATAACAAGCAGAATATTACCTTGTTTTAATTTTTTTGATATCACTTAAATATAAAAAATTCTTATTGTTTCAAAATCCATTATTTTTTAACTTAAAAACGTTTATGTAGTTCTGATTTCGAAAAAATAAAAATGATTTTTCACAATCAAAGTTTACCGTTTTATGTGATAAAAATTTAGTTTCTCAGTTATGACTAGCCTTATCGGTTGTTTTTTCCCGCGCAAAACAGTTTTTGCTTTGTTACATTTCTAATACGGTGACAACACATGTGGGTGTAGCGTCCTCTTATAATAATATATTATGATAAATGCAATGTTTTCAACAATGATGTTATCAACCTTCCGTAATACTAATAGTAAAAAAAATTATATTATTATTGTAATAAATATTATATCGAAAAAAAAAACATATGAAAATGTACACTTAGTGATACTAGTTGACAAACTGTATTCGTTCAGAATCGTTTTTCATATACAATATTATATTAATATCATTAAATTCTAATTTAATATTTCCATTACAATGACCTATTGAATACTACGCCCAGTTTTACAGTAATCGTAGTTACAGTTGAGCTGCTGAACGGTATCTACTTGCACACACTTTTTATTTTACAACACCTAATCAACAATTAAAAAGTGCGCCAATTTTACTATCACCGTAACAACGTAATATATTTGATTCCCGCTGTTGATAATACAATTTAAAATCAGGCTTATCGAGTAAATTTATTTTCAAATTGTTCTAGATGTTAAATACATCTGCACTTAGAAATTCTCGTTAAGTTTTCAATTTATTGAAAGAATATCGAAATACAAAACACTCCTTGACGTCTACTAAACGTATATTAATCACCATGGATAGAACTAAATCAACGGACATCATAATAATTAGCGGAAATTCGCATATCGAATTAGCTAATTTAGTCGCTTGGTAATTTAAATACTGTTTTTAAATTTCACGGATCATAGTGTTATTATATTTATAGTCAACTTGGCGTAAAACCAGCTCGGCTGCCTGTTTCTTATACCACCAACAAAGAAACATTTGTCCAAATAAGAGAATCTGTACGTGGAAAAGACATATACATCATTCAAACTGGTTCAAAGTATGTATAATTAATTTCCTACAATTATTTATACTATTAAACAAGCATTATGGCATAAATGTATTTCCCATTAACAATTATAAAAACAAATATAATCTTATAATACAAATATATGTTGTACAACTTGTATTTTATTGGTTGTGAAAAATTATTTTAAATATTTATAAGCTTATAAGAGTTAAATAATTAGGATCTATTGATATGGATTACATGGTATAAATATTAAAATTGCTAATACTTTACAAAGATGTCTATTCCTTTTTATTTTCTAGATAATTTTATTTAAATTTGCTAAAAATAATTTGTATTGGCTGCTTTATAAAATGTATGTACTTATTCTGTGTTGACACTTTAACAGTTTAAGAAAGCAATTAATTATTCGACCTTTATTAATATTCTCATTTTTTTTAGATAACTGCTAAAAACATAGAATTATTATATAATTATTTATGAAATTAAAAAAAAAAAGTCTGATTTAAACGCTATGCAAATTCTTTATATATACCAACTATAATTATTGTTTATTTTATATATTAAAACTATTAACAAATTATCAGGTGGATAGTTTCTAAACTTGTTGTTGATTGTTTAAAAAACTCCTAGTTAATTAAACCATACAGTCATATTAATTTCTTAATTTTGTTTTAGTCACTTATTAAATAGTCAAATATTAACTACTTTTATAAACCAACAAAATATTCTGAGTAAATTAAAAAATATATGTATTGTACTTAAATCATAGATTTTATAACTATAAAAATGTTTGACATCACTTTTATCGATTGATTCTCAGTGTGATTAATATTGGTTCATTTCCATGTTATTTACTTAAACTATTAAAGTAAGCTTTTACTTGCTAATGTTAACTATAATCATTTTTATATCATAAAAAATACATAAAAAAAATAAAGTAATAATTACAATTAAAATTTTATAATGATGAAATAACATTTTAATGTTCAATGAATGAAAAAAAACATTTTAATTATATCTCATAATATTTATTTATATTTTTAAATGATTACATCATTATTCATGGCTCATAATATTTTGAAATTCCTTGTGTTTATTATATGCCTAATTTAGTAATTACTGATAAGTTTATGTTTAGCTATAAGATAATTATTATTATAAATCTTGTTATATTAAATTCTATGGAAATTTTTTAGAGATGTAAATAATAATATAATGGAACTTTTGATCATGGCATATGCATGTAAAACTTATTCTGCCAAAAGCATTGTTGGAGTTATTCCTTATCTGCCATACAGTAAACAATGTATTAAAAATAATTACACTTAAAACCTTCATGAATAATTTATAATTAATTATGCTTTAGGTAAAATGCGAAAACGTGGTTCTATTGTATGCAAACTTTTGGCAGAGATGTTATATTCGTCAGGCTTAACTCATGTGATTACAATGGATCTTTACCAGAAAGAAATTCAAGGTTTTTTTGAATGTCCAGTTGACAATTTGAGAGCATCACCATTACTTTTACAATATATTCAAGAATGTGTAGGTCTTCAATGTTTCAAGCATACATTTTAAAATATATCAAGAAACAAAATTTTTAACTGTTCATCTTATTTATGGACAAAATAATGTTTTACTAAAAATTTAAAAATTATTGTCATACATTTTTTTTCTCCTGAAATTACAATTTTGAATTTGTGTTGAATAATATGAATAATATTTAAAATTTAAATAGATCCCTGATTATTGTAATGCTGTGATAGTTGCAAGAAATCCTGGAACAACAAAACAAGCTACATTTTATGCTGAACATCTACGTTTAAGAATTGCTGTTATTCATGGAGAACAGAAAAAATCTGATTCCGATGTGGTTGATGGAAGAAATTCTCCGCCACCGGTAACGTTATGTTCAAAAGCAATGGATGTTGGTGTAGGAATACCAGAATATCCAGTCAAAGAAAAACCTCCCATGAATATAGTGGGTGACGTTAGTGACCGTATTGCTATTATAGTGGTCAGTAAAAAAAAATATATGAAATAATGAAAATTTTTAAAAAAATTAATATTTTTTCAGGATGATATGTTAGATGATGTGACATCATTTGTAATTGCTGCTGAAATGTTGAAAAAAAATGGTGCTTATAAAATTTATGTGTTGGCTATTCATGGTATTTTATCTTCTGATGCTCCAAGACTTATTGAATCTTCACCAATTGATGAAGTAAATTAATAATAAAACATGTTTAAATAAATTATTAAATACATTATGTTTATTAACTAATTACTATAGGTGATTGTGACAAATACGATTCCTCATGAAATCCAAAAAATGCAATGTCACAAAATCAAAACTGTGGACATAAGTATTTTACTATCAGAGGCTATTCGTAGAATTCATAATAAAGAGTCCATGTCATATTTATTCAAAAATGTCACTCTAGAAAATTAAAATATCTATAAATTGTATTAATTTATTTAAATGTTTTAAAATGAAGAACATAAGAAATTAAATACAAAATTAATGGAATTCTCAATACTAATTTATTAGTTTGAGTATAATATTTTAAATATAAGGATGAACAAAGTATATTTTAAATAAATATGTCAACCAACGATTTTTATAAATACAATATATTTTTTATTGATAATCCTTGTTTACTAATTAATTATAAAAAAATATATTATTATTTAGAACAACTTACACATTATTACATTAATAATATTAAATATTTTATTGTTATTATTTGTATGTATGTAAGTACCATTATATTTTAAATAAACTATAATTGAAAAGTAATGTTCACAAATAAAACTCACAATGAGTATTTTAGTAGTTATTTTAGTTAGTTAGCTAGATATTATTTTTAATTATTAAAATCACTAGAAACTTAAATTCATTTTTTACAAAAACACAGTGTAAATAAATCATGAATTATATAAATAGCAACACTTTTTAATATAAATAATTAAAATAATGTTTATTTTGAAAACTTAATTCAATAACCAATTGAGGTTTGGTGTATACTTCCTAAAAAACCATTTTCTGTTTGATACCACATTAGACAATAATCACAATTTATTGTTAATAGAAATTTTTTTCATATTTGACACAGACTTAAAAGGCAAAAGTCCTTTTTGGATTTCTTGTAAGTTTAGCCCAACCACTATGTAAAAAAAAAATCTTTAGTCTTAATTATAAAAATCAAATGTCGAATTCTTCTTTTAAATTGTATTTATACATTGTACCCATAAATATTCATAAATATTTTACTTGAAATAAACTGAACATGTGATCAATAATTATATCTAGTATATTTGTAGTTATAAAAAATAAATATTTGTATTATTTTCAATTATTTTATAACCTATGCTCATGACTTTTTTCAACAATATCAACTTTATAGAACCGTGATAATATAAATTCAAATCTACATAAATAGTTACAAAATGTATTTATTATTAATTTTAGCGAAAATAATATGTCATTTTTACACCTTTAGGTATAACAGTTATTAGATTGGCGGAAATGATACGTCATTTTTGCACTTTTGGCGGTTATGTCATATAACCTAACCAGTGCTATATAGTATTCGCCATCGCCAATCATCCTCACCACTACTACACCATCTGTACTTTCACAACGACGGCGTACGGTTGATAACAATTATTATCTAACGACCTATCAGAGCGATCCGGTAATGTACAACAGAGGCAGATGGCTATCAGTAGTCAGTACCTTGTGGCTTGTACCTGTCATTAGAAGTGGTCTGGGCCGACAAGTAAGTGGGCGATTGCCCTCTAGGCTGTTAGGATTTTGGACCTTACAGGTGCTCATGAGCCGCAATTTAGTTATCAGTATTTACATTATATAACTTACAAAGTTATAACTAGGTTTGCTAAGCTAAAAGCTTGTTTAATGCGGCTTTAGGGCAATAAGGTACAACATAATTGTATGCATAAATTACATTAAAATATTAGTTTTATGAGCCACATAATCGTGTAAGAATAAAGTAAATAGGTACCCTAATTTATTAGTTTGATAAAATATCATAATACATAATAAAAAAAAAGTGGGTATCGCTCTGCTGTAAGTAGAGATGGAGAGTAGGTCACTGGTCACTATAATAGATGTGTTGAATTTGAATGCAATGAAAGGTATCATTGTATGCGAAAAACGATTCTGAACGGAGATGATTTGTCAGTCAATGATAATTAGTAGGATATATTATATTATTACCTATATTTAAATTGTAATAAATTGTTTCGCAATTTTGATAAATTTCGTAAATATTTGAACTTTAAATTCTTACAAACAAAAATTGTTGTCTAACGATTTTTGATTTTTTTTTTTACTACGATAAGTACAACTTATAATAAGCCTTGTAATTAAATTTTAAAGATTTTTTGGATAGCCAAATTTTTTTTATCGGCATTTCAAGAAAAACATTTTTTCAATTGTCTATAAGTAGCTTAAAAAGGGTCAAAATATTTTGAAAATTTAATCGTAAATAGATAACGCTAATATAAACATTTAGTGAAAATTTCAAGTACTTACAACGATTCGTTTATGAATTACAGCAAAATCAAAAAATCGATTTTGTCGAAAAGTGGTTATGCGTAAAAATTCCCGTTTTTACGTTATTTTTTCAAGGTTTTTCCCGACACTTTTGAAAACTACTGGACATTTTTTACCTTACCAAGGTACCAACTAGATGAATTTTCCTATTCAAAGAGGGGTTGATGTCGAAAATCGAAGCATTATTACTACTCCAAAACGTGATGACAGACACAAAAATAAAGTAAAAACACACATCATTGTAAAATCAATACATTCATCACTCCGTTCAGAATCTAATAAATACAGTTACATTTTATAGTTAATTGTATTATTTATAGCTTTTTATACCTCTTTAAACAATATTTTATTAATCGTTATTTAAAATAATATTTAGCTAATAGTTTTTTTTTTTTTTTTGATGAACTGTGATAATAATTGTATTATTATTGTTAACAGCATAATTTAACTTTAGTTAACAATTAAGGACACGAACAATTATTTTTTTAAGTTTTAGAAACCAAATATGACGATAATTAATGAATTGGAAGAGAGGAGGCTACTTATTCTATCTATCTAGGCTAATAAAGATATAATTAAGATATGTATGCCCATGCTATTTTTTACGTCAGTCCGCCCCTGCCTATCATAATATGCGCAAGTCCATAGTATATATATAGTATTATAGTACATGCGATTAAAATTACCAATTCTTGTAGTTTCATACTGATCAAACTTAGATTGATTTCAAGACAAAGATACCGTCAAACGTAAATATAGGTATGTAATATTGTAATATTATGTTGACAGTGTTGATACATTATAAGTCTTTAACAAAATGTTATAACATTTAAATTTTGTTTTTTTTCTTACAAAGTTATTCCGGTTTTATAAAGTATAAAGAATATTTGGATTAGTGTTTTATCATGTTTTAATCATTAAAAAATAATAGAAATCAAAAACTGCAATATTTATTATAATTTCTTTAATATTACGTTAGGATTATAAGTTGACATGGTTCTTTTTTTGTTTATACTCATATTTGCTTATTGTATATGTAACAAAATACGTTTGTATATATTGTACGTGGAAATGAAATATTTTCAGATTTTGATCGTATATATATTTCAAGTTTTTAACAAATTTACCTATATTACTTATACCTATTACGAATTCAATAATTGAATTATAGGAAAATATGAAACAATAGATTTCCATCATTGATATATTCCTGTTTTTTCTTTACAATTTTTAAAATTACTAAGAATAAGTGCAATTTAATTCAATTTTAAAGTTTGAATTTTTTTTATTAAAAATCAGATAACTACTTTTATCGAAAATTGTTGTACAAAATATGTACTATTTCTGCAATTAATATATATATATATTTTAATCATACGTTTTTCAACATTACGATAGATGGTTTTGCAGGTCTTCAGCACAAATAATACAAATATGGAATTACGAATATTATATAATCGAACAAAATGTAATAATATTTATACTCATCATACTCAGTAAACTTAGTATTATTATTTTCGTAACGACAATTATTAGAACCCATGCGCGGTTGCGATAAGAAAGCTTGTTTTTGTTTTTGGTACGATACTGAGCGCCTGGTGGAGAATTAAGTCCGAGTATCGAAAAGGCTGCCGCTGACGATGACATGCCCGAGCGTAATTTTATTATTAAACTTTGTTCACCTTAAAACGTGATTTTGTACTTTCAAAAATACGGCTTACTGAAGAGTAATCAGTAAAAACACCTGTTGTGATAAAAATTGTAGAGGATAAATCTATCTACACTTTCTAAATCTATCTAGAATAATAAAATTGTATAGAGCTCAATTTTTGATATCTTTTTCAATCGACCAATATTTCATAAGTAATTTTATATTTTTTTTCTCTTTATTGTTTTAATTATCTGAATAATTAATAAAAATATCGAAAATCGGACTCTATAAGATTTTAGATAAAATACTCCTTTACAGTTTTCATAATAGCTAGGTGTTTTTACTATTTTTTATACGTAAAACCCTCCAGTGAGACGTACTATTGGAAGCACGAAAACGTGTTTTCACGGCATATTTTTCTGGGGTGACGCGTCCTCCAACATCGATACTTGCAATTAAAATAAATCATCTAAAACAATGATATTTTTACTAGCAGACACCCATTTACGGACAGTCTTTCTTTTATTTATAGCATTTAACCAGACTCAAAAGTGACGACTTGTGTTAATGTGATTTATTAATAATTATTGTCAATATACGATTTATGCGATACTTTATTACAACAGATATATTATACGGTCGTAAAATATTGTACGATATTGAAAAAAAAAAAGTCTATGTGCATAAATAAATAAATTCTCCGGGATTACAATAGCATCTTGACAAATCTCACGGAATAAACTGGACCAGAGATAAAACCGATTGTACATCATATGTTCTTATATCTATTAATATACTACTACGAAAACTTATTTCTTTAACTTATAAAAAATTAATTCATATAACACTATAACTATTATAAATGTATTTATTTTACTTTTAGTAAAACAGTAGGCAAGATATAATTTTTTCCGATTTTATTCAATTTCAAAGCATTTTTACCGGTTTATAAATTTTTTTATCTTTTTACAATAAAAAATTTGATTTTAAATTGCCTTTAAACTGCTCAAAAAAAGCCAAAACATATTGGAATTTATACCATGTATAAAATGATATTGTTAAATTATATAGGTAACAAATATTGACAATATAATAATTATTATAAGTCGTATAATATTGTATATAACAAATATACGACGTTTTAATTCAGTTACATGGCGACGGGCCGGCGGAATATATTATAACATACCATGGCAGTAAAGAGTTAACAACTTCTTGGAAAATCGTAGGATTTATGGTTGCTATATTATTTTGAAAGACAACATTTTATATTACTGATGTATAAAAAAAAAATTATAGATGACGTGATTTGACATTAAACAAAAATTGTATACGATTCTATATTACAAATACATTTAATTAGAAAATATGTCTTTTTTGACATAAAATCGCTACCAACAAATTACCAACTAAATAATTGGTAAAAAAAAGTGTGAACATTTTTAACGTGATGCGGCTGAGAACACGTACCGCATAGGCGCAAATAGTGTTTGAAGTTTGGGGGGAGGGGCTATAGCAATTTTATATACAGGTTGACATTTATATGTACATGTAAATTTTTGTCGCCAATCTATGTATATATATATTGCAGTAAAAATGTCAAAATATTGCTAAAAATTATCATTACTTATCTGAATATTACTTTAAAATGTAGCTTAAATAGTTAAATACCAACGTATAGTTTATTTAATATTGTATATTTATCATACACAATGCATTTGATTTAAAATAAAAGTATGTATTTTAACTGGATTATTATGACGTAGTTACTGCAGTATACATCTAACTTAATAAGTAAACTGGATAATTTACTATATAAATAAATAATATAAATATTATTGGTAATAAAATTAATGTTTATTATTATTCAAAAAAAAAAAAAAACAGTTGTTTCCTTTTATTGATCGTCAATTTCAACTTCTCTCCGTTGAGACATATATTTGAAGTTAAATTGTTTTATTAAAATAGTACAATGATCACTACGCTCTCCTCACTGACTTTAGCGTGTTAATATTTTTAATTGTGGGTATTTGAATATGAATTATACTTGTCTTATACATGTTAAAAATTAAAAATGTTTACTGGTTACGTAGAAATATGTCAATATATATATATATATATATAAGTAATCGTTAATTAAACAGGAAAAACTATTCATTAATTCTTTTTTAATTTGGACACTAAAATAATATTCGATAACGCTTTAACTTATTTATTTATTGGAAGTCAATACTTGAAGAACTATTCAAAATACAGTGTTTAGTACTTTCGAATTACAAAATGTATTATTTAAAAAAAATACAAGTATAGGTGATGGTGGTGGGTATTCGTCACATTTATTATAATACATAATATATTATCTGTTACTGTATGCGTTCCGCCATTTTCTTAATAATATGTTTGAATAGCTATTTCACAATTAAAGCAACGCGTGTTAATTGCTTTTTATTCAGGTCCGTTTACAATAAAACAATAATAATTTTAAAAAAACCAACCGAAATGAAGCAGTAAATATGGCAATATCGAAAACCACACCAACATTCTCGGGGTCAAAGATAAGCCGGCAAACAAAGTTCAATAAATAATCAAACCAAAAAGTAAAGGAAAGCCAAGACTCATCTACATTCTACAAGCCACTGCCAATAACATTATCATTTCATCAATAATAACCTATGATAGCTATATACATCATATTGTACGTATACGAAAAATAAATTATGTGCGAAGACGGTCTATTAGCCTATATTACTAAGAACATTAAATTTCAAGATATGTTTTTTGATATTGCTATTAAATTAATTTATTTAACATTTTTTACGAAAATATTTTATTTATGATATTATTAGTATTTAATTATTATAATAACATATTTAACAGGCCGTAACACCCGCATGTGTTGTCTCCGTCTTACAAGTACGCAACACAGCGAATTCATGCTCAGCAGATCACGTTTAGCTCCGTTAGTTTAAAAATTAGAGTAAATAGACCTATTATGAAACTTGATGGTAAGAACATTATCTGTGTTTGTATGTTGATTTTTTACGATTAATAATTTTTTAAGTGAGTTATGAGCATTTTTGATTTACGCTATGTTATATACGCATAGCTTTCTAAAAATTATTAATCGTAAAAAATCAACATACAAACACAATAAGTTATAATAGGTCGATTCACTCTAATTTTTAAACTGACAGAGTTAAATGTGATCTGCTGAGCGTAAATTTGCTATGTTACGTACGTAGACAGAGACAACACATGCGGGTGTGACGCCCTCTTTAATACGAGTACTATAATATTATTATATCTAAACTATTTCTGTAAATACCGTTAAACAGTAAAAATTATTGATTAATAATATAGATAATAATGTAAAAAATGTCATTGTGTGAGGAAATAAAATTCATAGTATAATATATTTACGTATACGTACAAATTTTAAGATCCCACGAAAAATATATTTTAGTTAAAAATTAATTATATCGTTATTTATTGTTTATAAGTGATTTTTTTCCAAATTTTGGACTTAAAATATAAAATGTGTATATTAACTAATTGTATTTTTATAATATTTAGATGTTATGGTTTCAATATGAATTACTTGTGATCAGTAGCGGATCCAGAGGGGGTGATTGGGGCGATCGCCCCCCCCCCCCGCCCGTCCTCTCAAAAAAAATAGTTTAAGTCACAGATTTTAGTTTTTGACTTAATGATACTTCAAAGGTAACAAAATTATAGTGATATAATTTTTTATTCTGTACGAGACTGTGGAAAGTAACATATGTATGTACTTAAATAAATACTTTATCAAAATTAATATGTGCCCTTTAAAAATCGCCCACCCCCTATTATCTTGGTCTGGATCCGCCCCTGCTTGTGATAAAGGTTATATTCAATTTTCAAAACTTAGATATAAAAAATAATAATTCTTATGCATTTCAAACAATCGTTAGTTTTAACGATTTTTATGAAATTTGTCAAAATTAAACTTAAAAAACTTATAAAAAAATCGAGCTTGTGTATTTTTAATATTTTTGTACAGATATAAGAACAATACTTACGCGATATCTTGTATAATATTTTTTTTTAATTTTAAATCGATATTTCTAGAAAACAAAAATCTCTCGTGCCTATAAATAGTTCAAAAATAATTTAAATATTTTGAAAAATTTTCGTAAATAAAAAACAATAAGTTAAACATTTAATTAACATGTTAAGTATCTGTGATTATTAGTTTTAGATTTTACACAAAAAACAAAATCGATTTGGCCAAAAATTGTGAAATTCCCCGTTTTTTTTTTTTTACTTTTTTTCCTATTATACAATTTACTTTAAAGCATTTTTTTACTTTTGACCTCCCAAAATACTACCAAAAACCATGTCAGTTTTTGAAAATCAAGCAAAAAGTGTTTACAGACACAAAAAACACACATCATCGTAATATCAATACATTCATCTCTCAAAATTTAAAATACATTGAAAAATACTCAATATCGTTTTTAAAATAATTACTAGTTTTTGCTTTTCTATGTACCTATTACCAATCATATTAACATGAAATATTAGCATACTAACATATAATTACGGGCGTAACACGCTTACGCCAAATAAGATCTACCTAACTTAACCAGTAACCACGTTTTTACCAAAACAATTTGTATACTATACGCTTTTATTAAAACCTTTAATACAGTACCTAATATTAAGTCTATTTAACATCATGTTTTATATTATGTTTATGTATATGCGTATATATAATCAATGCATATTGCACGTTTATCGTATTTGATTATATGTTAAATCATTATCGTATACTTACTATTTATGTCGATTAACCAAGAATCAAGATATAACGGGATAATATTTTATGAACAAGTGAAAAGGTTACACAGTTTAAATTGTGCACTATAACTGTGTATGCTAGAATAAAACATGTTATAGTTTTTAATACAAGCGTATAGTATACAATTATTCTTGTGAAAACATGGTCAATGTCGTATATGGTTGGAAACGAATATTGGCGGAAACGGGCATCGTCCAAATTTACTGCACCACTGTGATAATTTATATTTATTTACGATTTATTCACTATTACTGATTATTTTATATCCGAATTGTTTATTTTTGTTTTATTTGTTATTTGAGTATTTTTGCATGTTATAAGTATTCAACCAACAAGCAGTTTTCTACTAACTAGTTATAGTATTGCTATTTTCAGTAAATTTTTTAATTCTCAAAATAAATAGTCAATTATAGTATTATAGAATTATTTCATGCTCGCTTCTCAAAGTCATTAAAAATAGAAAATAATTATACTTCATTCTAAGGAATATTAAATTACATTATAATTTAATTATTAACCTTTTTTAATATTTGTATAACTTATTTTACTATCTATTTGTATTCTATAAATTTAATAATGCTGAAAATATATCGCAAAGTTATGTTTAGGTTAACTTAATATAATATTATACTATTTTTTCAAAAAACTCTTTATTTATTTATTTATTTACTTTTTACTAAACTTTATTGTTAAAAATTTAGCTACTGCTAGTCTGGATTCAAAATGTATTGTTCCAGTATTGTTTAAAACCAATATACTATATATATATTGTATTTTATGTTCAATTTTAGTTTTTTTTTTACTATATATCTACCAGAGTTTAATTGTGAAATCAGAATTTATCAGTAATTATTAAATTGCTTTATTAAAATTTGAACACAAAATTTATTTTTCAGTAAACTATATAAGCGAAATAAAAGTTCATTACTAAATAATTATTTCTATTTGTGTTTTTTCTATGTGTTAAATCGACGTTTTTTTACATTGAGCATTAAGTCTAAAATCATATAATCTTATGATTTTTAACTCACAAGGGCAAGGTCTATACATAGGCGTGCGCGCAGGGGGGAGGGGTCCGGGTGTTGTTACTAGAATAAAAATGGTATTTTTTATAAAATATGTTGTAAAAAAAAATTATGTTTCGTGATAAAAAAAAAATAACACTACGTAAAATATTTTAAATTTGCGTGATATAACTTATTATGATTATAACAGTGAAATGTTATTGACTACAAAAGTAAAAATAATAAATAAATATTGCAATTATCTTGAAAATAGATTTTATATCCAACTATCTATAATGAAATATTATATTACTTGCCACTTGGTACTATAGAAATACCACTGATTAATTATGTGATGTAATGTAAGCAATATTTATTCGTGTATTATAATTTATTAAAATATGTACATGTCTTGTTAACAAATTAAAAACAATTAAAAAAAGGTTCCGAAAAAATTGTAGGCACCCTCCGAAATTTAGGTCTGCGCACGCCTATGGGGCTACAAGTATTTCATATTTTAATTTAATTGAACGTTTTGATAAAAAAGTTAACCGTGGACCACATATGTTTGATAACACTGGCACTTATATGGTATTAAATAATTATCAATTCTCGAATCTAAAAAAAATATTAAAATCATGAGATTAATGAAAATAAAATGTTGAAACGTCGAAATTTTTAGAAGAATAAACTATAAAATGGCAATTAAAAACAAGTAAATAAAAACTATTTTTTTTTAAACTTTTTTACCAAAACATTATAGATTGAATTAAAATATGAAATATTAGTATTTCTCGTTCCTGCGAGTCTCATAAAACAACAAAATTATGGTATCTCCATTATTTCAGGAGATATCACAATGGGTAAATCGCCACGAGACACTGTATATATATTTCACTAAGTACACCGGTATCCAGTGAGGGATTTAAGGAAGCGGGGCTTGGAAGCTGAAGCACCCTCCGTTCCGCGTATTTTTATTAAAACTTACTAATAAATCGCCAATTTAAAAAAAGTAATGTATGTTAAATTGCTTACAATTTTTATATTGCTTAATTATGTTTAAGTACCAAATTATTAATTTTTTTCCCCAAATTATACATAATAAGTACTTTACGGCTATTATTATTAACAAAATAGCACCCATCATAAAAAAAAATCCTAAATCCGCCACTGCTGGTATCTATACATTATATTATGATTATAGTAAATGACGTTTGACGTATTATATTAAAAAAAAATGTATACTTTAAAACATGATATTAAATAATTTTGACACACTGCATCTATTGAAAATATTGAAGGGAAAATAAATTTTCCATCAGTCAGGCGTTTGTTCTGGTGGTAATGTTAATTTATCAGACTGTTCTACGACTTTGTTGACCTTCGATTTTTTTTCAATGGCTAACTCCTTTTTCTTCAGCATACTCTTTGGTTTCTCTCGCACGTTTTTGGTTTCATGCATCCTGTACGCGTTCGGAAGCTGATCGTCTGGGTACAGCTTGTCACTAAAATATATCTTCCTCAGCCGGCAATTGGCGTGAACCTGGATACGTACTGTTTCCATGTAAGTTGTCTTGAACGTTCTACTTGTAATATCGGCCAAATTTATACTCAGATTGTTCCAATCCTTCTGCATGCAAATGGGAAACGCGATCATGAACGTGCTCACCTTTGTGTGTGTATGGTAGCTGCTCACGCGCAAACGCCGACGAATATTTTCGCTGTCCAAAATCTGTTATACGTAACAATTGAAACGAGGAAGGGCGTTAGATTGTACAGAGAACAAAGCAAATTTCCATTAGTAGTATGTAGAAATATTATACTTTTCCAATATAAAATATGATGATTAATAGTCAACCAATCTTGAAAATGTTTTAAAAATATAATTTCAATTATTTTTCATTTTTATACATTATTGTGAACATTTTGTCTTTTATAAAATTTTTGAAAGGTAACCTTATATAGGTAGTCAGTCTAGTCAGATGTAATAAATATTATTGATTCGTATGGTACACACAGTAATAATAATAGTTATTATATATTTTCTAATCAAAGATGCGGGACAGAATAATCTATTATATCATATCAGGGATGGGCAACTCAATGCTACTAGAGGGCCAATTTTTGAAACTGAAAATCTAGCGAGTCAGAGAACATAGAAAGAAAAAAAAAAGCCAATACAATTTACAATTGACATTTATAATTCGATACTAGATAAGAATTCATATCTATGTCTTACAATAAATATTATATACATTTTAAAAATATAAAATAAAATACAGAAAAATTCTAACATTTAATATTTTAATAAAGTAATTTGAAATGTAGCACGAGCCAGTTAAAAATGGTTCGCGGGCCGCCAGTTGCCCATCCCCGATGTAATGTATAATATTTATGTATAGGTACCGTGATTTCGAATGTGAATAATAGACCGAGGTTTTTCACCAACAACGTCACGAACGGCAAGGTGATACCAAGTGAATCTTTAGGATTCACCGGACAAGTTATACAACAAGCATTCACGTTTGGTGACTGGATCTGGAAAACGTTGGACTTGATTATGTTGTCTTGGACTTGTTGTGTTTCTCCATATTTGCACTGAAATACCCAGATACGACGAGCGTATGCTATATTTTATTATGCCAGGTTAGATAATTTATACGCATTTCACTTACACGATTTTATTTTTTTTTTAACTATGGAAACCTAATTCGCTTTACTTTAATTCATAATTAAAAATAACCGTACTATACGTCAGTACCTTTTATACCTACATAGTATACAGCAGGGTAATAGAGTACAAGGCAGTACACGAGATTGTATTTTGATTTGATTTTTAATTTGCCTCGTGTCTTATCTAAGATTATTACATTAATGTATTAATAGTTTATACTAAATTTCAATTGAATTTTAAATCACACCGGCCGTTTAGTTGATATTTCGGTTTAGTTAATTCAAATACGTAATAAATTGATTTTCTTCTGAAATATGCACTTTTTCACAATACTAGTATGCGTTTAAGATGTATATTTTTCACTAATTTTAGCTATTGCATTTTATTTATCAAGCCACGCGCATATTATGAAATATGCTGTTTTATCGGACGGATTTATATAGTATTTACACACCTGAATCGCCCAATTCTCCAGCGGATTTCTGCCGACGCTATAAAACGCGGTGTACAATGGCACTTTTAATTTCGTCTTAAACATTATTTCACACTAGTGAGATTATAGTTTCTACTGTTATTATTGAACTTGTGGAATTCTTGGGCCCCTGAACTGAAACTGATATTAAAAACATAAATAAAATATGACACTTTGTTATTGCGCTCGTTGCTATAATACCCGTGTAAACATTTATTTAGGACACAATATACAAAATACAGTCAAATTCGCGTATAACGATCTTCTAGGGACCTAGGGAATCTGATCGTTATAACCGAACTTCGTTATATCCGGATCATAAAAACTAACATGATTTTTTTGAAAAATTGATTTATTAAACACATTTTTTACTGTATAATTTTATTTAAGATAACATATATTAACATTCAAGGTATTTATATAAATTTTAGTAAAAATTCATATTATAATACATATATAGTATATGTTTGCGATTTGTTTGAAAAATAATCCATAATAGTTTGTTTATTATTTGAATAAGATTTTTTAACATAATTAGAAATATTATTTAATGTCATTGATATATCTGGCGTATTTATATCACTGTTTACCGACACAAAAGTACGCACCTGATCAACAGATAAGATTAAGAATAATTGATTTGGACGAAATCAAATTTACTACACAATATATTACAATATAATATTATTAGTCGCTATAGGTGATTATAAAAACCAATTTTCGTTTTAAAATAACATCGCTTTATCCGGATTATCGTTATAACCGATATCGTTATATACGAATAAAAGTACTACACATAACATATAAAACCAACCAAATACATTGCTTGGAATCGTTTTACCCAGAATATCGTTATATACGGCATCGTTATACGCGAATTTGACTGTATTATCAATATTATAAAAAATGTCTAAGTATTTAGATTGTCGGTAGAACAAAGATTCAGAATATCAGTTTGGGTAGGCTCAACGGATTTTCAATAACTCAACAATCCAATAATTGATTAGTAAAAACTTTCTAATTTTTTTTATGCATTACATGTCGTCGATATATATAATCGAACCTAACCTACAAGACTGTGATTTTAAAATAATAAATACATTTTTTTTTAATACCTAATACCTATATTATAATTATAAATTATAATTACCTAATACCTAATACCTATATTATAATTATAAATTATGGACTACGCGTCGAAAAGCAACGTATAAAGTAGATAAAACCATTATGGATTTTTTAGCATTATGTATGTTGGCACATTTACGTTGTATGATCAGTGCCGCAACTATGTCTTGTGGGGCCCTGATGCGAAAAATGTTATGGGGCCCCTGTACTTGCACTCCAACACAATAAAAAAAGTTAGTGTCGCAACTAACTTTTAGTAAACCTTAATGCAAAACATTTTTTCAAACATTATAGTAGTAATATTAGTAATATTAAGTTCATCAGATTTTTTAAACACGTTTCTAACAATACATCAATTATCAGTAGTGAGTAGTCAGGGAGTCAAATTAATTAAAAATAAATTTATTTATTAAACAAAATGTAATAGGTATGTTAATTTTTCTTTGTTTTTTGGAAGGTATTTTTTTATTTTTGATAAACATAAAAAAAAGCTTACAATTAATTTTTTAAATCTTATAGATATAAACAGATAAGTTTGTGTGAATTTGTAATTTTCAAAACGTTGAAAAATTTTATCAATTTATCATTTTAAATGGTTATAAAAAATTATTGTGACTATAAAAATTGGACTTTTATAAATTGGAAAATCAATAACTATTATACTATAATACTATAATAATTATAAAATACTCAATTTATTTTTTATAATTATTGTAAAAAAGCTTATTTTGAATAACTTAATTTTAATAAATGTTTAAAGATTATTAAAAATATTATGAATTTTAATTACAAAAATATTTACAAATTTTCGCGATTTTTATGAATTTTAATTAAAATTTTAACATCAAATTGAAAATGCCTAAAAAACAGTAACAATATTTTTAAAAATATTTCATGTATAGAAAATGATACTATAAAAAGATTTGGTGAAAATGTTACTTATCTGTAATACACAATGACTATTGGTTTTTTAATAAAAATATCAAAAATCAATTCAGTTAAAAAGTTGTTTTGCGTAATAATTATCGTTTTATCTCTGATTTTTATTTTAGATTCTTAGTGGAACGATGAATGTATTGATTTTACAATGATATGTTTTAATTATTTTATTTTATGTTCGTGTAAACGATAAGTATTCGTTAAAATGCTTCAATTTTCAAGTTTAAAAATAATTTTAGATAGTAAAAAGGATCTAATGTTTATACTTGTTCTTTGGAGACGTAAAAAAGACAGAAATGTTTACGCTAGTTTTTGACTAAATTGATTTCTTTATTTTGTTAAAAAATAATCACAGAAATTTGTCTTAAAAATGTCACCAAGTTTATATTATAATTTTATATAATATGGTACGATTTTCATAATATTTTGACCTTTTTGACCAATTTATATACAATATATATTTAAGTTTGTAATTTTTTTAATATAAGGTTTCCATTTTCCCAACAAGCGAACAAGTATTTATTTCCCAATTTATAGAAGTCTAATTTTTATAGTCACAATATATTTTATAACCATTTAAAATGATAAATTGATAAAATTCGTCAACGTTTTAATAATTATAAATTCATACAATTTTTTCTGTTTATACCTATAAGATTTAAAAAATTAAAACAAAGTTTTTTTTATGTTTATCAAAAAAAATATCTTCCAGAAAACAAATAAGTACATTAATTAAAAAAAAAATTTTTACGACAACGGATTTTCACACGCACCTATTATAATAACATATTATTTCTATTTCTTCTTAAACAATATTTTTGTTTTTTGTTGTAATTCAATTACATATGATCATAGATCAGAGGCGTATTTGAGGAGGGTGATTGTGACAATCGCCCCCTTATACATTTCTTTCTTTATATAGATATTAGCTATATATTATTTTAATTCATTATATTATACTACCTGCTACTGTTAAATGCAGTAGCCAGTAATTACAAAAATTTCAAAAAATGAGGTTTTGGTATTATATTGTTAATTTCATAGTGTTTTTTTTTTATATGCCTTTAATTGTTTTTTTAATTTAACGAAATTCATCAAAATTGCAAAAAGTGCAAACTATTTTGTTTTAAGTAATTTATAAAAACTTTTTTTTTTGTATCTAAATTTTGTAAATTGATTACAACATACCTCCTATTAAGAAGTTAATACTAAAACCATTATATCTTAAAAATATAAAGGTAATAATAGATTTTTTATACATTTTATATTTTAAGTTCAATTTTGGACAAAATAACTTATTTGAACAATAAATAACAATATTAATTATTTTGTTTTAATTTAAAAACATTTTCCGTGGGGACTTGAAACTATTACGTAGGTATATTATATTATGAATTTTATTACACAATGACATTTTTAATTTCTTTCTTGATATTATTATCTATAGGTATGATTTGTATAATTACTATCATCGCCAATGTCAAAAAAGAATCTATCAACAGATACGACTGTTAAACGAATGATTAGTTATTATCCGAAGAAGTCGTTCGATTTGTTCGTTACTGTGGTTAGATTTTTTTTAATTTAATATTTTTATTTTTCTAGACTTAATAAACTTGTTTTAAGATTTAACTGATTTTTATTTTTATTTAAACAATTTGTATTTTTTCATCTTTAAAAAAATCATTTAATTTATAAAAAGGTTTGAATATATCAAAAGTGTATACACATCAATCAATTAAAAATGTATAGATAATATATATAATAGACATAGTTACTAGCTAGATATATTTATGTAAAATTACAGTTTACCTTCTATAATTATTATGTATATATTATCTATATACTAATATACATATAATATACTAGATGTTCAATAAGTTTCTTAATATTAGTACATTACCATTTACCGTTATACCTACATGGACACGGAGCAATAACAGATAATACTGCTGTACATTATTAATATAAAATATTTAATAACCTCATCAATTTTATCATAATATTATCATTTATCATTCCCATTTAGTCTAATGACTGTTTTCAAACAGATCCTTACAAGACAGGTATAAATCTCAATACTTATTTAAATATACAGTGGAACTTGGTTTAATTACTCTGATTAAATGTCATAGTAAAAAATAGATTTTGTAAATAAATGAAAAATACTTATCGTTATTGAAAATGTCTGTTATGCTAAAAATAGAATTTGATTATATTTGGTTCACTCATTCGATAACAATAAACGTGTGACAAGTCATTCGGTCGCATATCAGTTTGATTTAGGTTGAAATAGGTTTATGTATGATTGTTTGAATAAACGACAAAACGATGCAAATCATGCCGATGCAATGATCTTACGACGAATGAGAAATTTTACATTTTCGAAAACGCAAATAATTGCCAAGCAAACAATAATAACGGAATATTTGGAGAAAAAATCTCGATTAGATTGTAAACAATTACATCGATTTTTTTAAATTAAAATTAAATAACAATGTATTTCATAATGAAATAAATACATATACACATTTACAACAATGTACAAAAATTAAAAATCGATAATTTTCGTTTTGTTTTTTATAAAAAGAAACATTAGAAAATTCTTTCATACATCCGGAAATGGGCCTCGCTTTGCCATCAATTTAAACTCTTAAAACTTTAAGTTTTTATAAAATCAAAGTTAGTTTATGATATCCGATTTTGATTCTGAAAAAAAAAAATTTAAAACTCTAGAGAAAATAGAGTATAGATCGAACAGAATATTTTGAAAAAACTAAATTTTATATTATAATGTGTAATCAAAAAATTGAAATATGAATTTTTTCAAATCATAATTTAAATTAAAAACAGTGTTTCGTAAGATCTCCAGTCATTTTTCTGCTGAATACAAGTATTTTTCAGAATCAAGATAAATCAACGTTAGCTAACTTTAATTTTGTTAAATCAATAATAAGTAAATTGTCGTAAAATTCCAAATTCGTTTAGTGAATTTTTATTGGTATCGAGTTATTGACATATGCCGCATGCCTCCAACCCGTACCCGCATTTAATTTTACTCACACTAATAATCATTTACAACCAACACATAGATCCCCCGGGTGCCTAAGATGAGATTAAAAATTGACTAAATGTTACACCTTAAATAATAACCAAAGCGAGGCCCTTAAGAGGACGACACGTACGACATGGTAAATTTTCGTTCACCAGTTTCAATAGTGTATCTTTAGTTTTAATCTATTATCAAACGTTTAGGCAAGAACATTATTCGCGTTCTCTCATTGTTTTTTTACGATATTTTAATCTTTAAGTGAATTATGAGCATTTTAAAATATTTAATAATTTCATACTCATAACTCACCTAAAAATTAAAATATCGCAAAAAACCAATAAGAGAACACAGATAATGTTCTTACCTAAAAGTTTGATAATAGGTCAATTCACTATTGAAACTGATAAACGAAAATTTACCATGTCGTACGTGTGTAAGACGCAGACAACACATATGCGCGTGAGACGTCCTCTTAAACACTTGGTCAACAAATTGTTTATAAATTATTCATTTAAGTTTATAATATTATACATACGAGTACAATAGATTAGTTTTATTTTAAATTATAATAAAAACATTCGAATTCGTGTTCATTGTATATTTTGTATAGGCCCATTTGCGTATAACCTTGATATATATTTATTTTTAAGTCAAAAATATATTATGTGAATATAAAATATGTTGAAAGTTCATCTTGAGTAAACATGCACAAACGATTTGTACAAAATCTACGTATATGTACGTAGATCGCCTATATCTTATAGTATATATTATGGACTATAGCCGCGATATTATAATATTACGTCTGTCTACGCGACGTATGCGGCTGACCGTCGCGCGTCGTCACATCTTCATGGGATCCTGGTAGTCGGTGGCGCTTAATTTGACGATTTTCATTTTTTCAGCCACCCTCTAGGGGGTCAAGCGGGATCGAATTAAAATAACAATAATAATTTGTCACCGCCGTGAATTTATTTAAATATTGTAATTTAATTTATTTTAAAGTGTGCTGTTGGACTATACCAGTACGCGCTGCTGTTTGTTTTAAAAAAGTGTTACATCGGTGTACACTGTACACTTTTTTCACACCGATCCGACAGCAAGTGAAGCCGGTGTAGCTGTAGATCGTTATCATTTATTAAAATTGTTAAAAATTAATAGCTAATTATTCTACGCCGAAAACGTTTGTTTCGAACACAGATATCTCAATATCTGATCACACCTCTTACACTTTACCTAGACACTACACTACACTACACTAATTAGTGTACACTTTTTTTTCAAACGAACAAACCTATTAAGTTATCTACGCTAACCTAATTAACTACCTGTAAATAGGTGGTATTTACAGAGAATCGCGAGTTCCTACACACGAGAGTAGCCGCTGGTAAAGAATTACATACGTTAATTCCTACATATTATGTGATGTGTAAGTTCCTACACGGCGAAAGGTACAATATGTACATATTATGTAGTATATTTTATATAATATTATAATAGTTGTCAAACTGATGAAAATGTCTTAAAAAAATAAAAATATCGTTATATATTTTATTTTTATACATTTTAACAGTGAAAATGTATATTCTATAACATATTACATTTTATTTTAATATTATAACTTTAAGTTTGATAAACTGATGATGTGAAACTAATATCATTTAGAAGAATATAATAATTAATAGTGTGGAGTAATTATAGAAATATTATAACACTAAGCTGCAATTTTTTTATTAATATATATAATATTATAGAAATAGGTAAATCATTTTTTTTCGTATTTTAAAAGTTATCTGTTGATCGTCAACTATTTAAAATTAAATATAAGTTTTAATTTTCAAGCATTTTACTATTTTAGTACTTATGCGTTATAAAAGCGCAATTAGTATATTGACCCTAAAATATAAGGAGCGCAATTGGTATACTAACCCTATACAAAAATGTTGTGTTAGGCGCAATTGGTCCATGCCCGCCCGAATTTACACATTACACGTGCAACACTTATCGACGTGGATTGATAATTTGGGTCCCAAATGACCTTATCTCGGTAAATTGGGTCCAGGAAAAAGAGATAGTAGGTAAGTGAGTCCCGGTAAAAATATAAATATGGTTTTTACAATATAATGTTTAAAATAAATGATACATACTACCTATAAATCATTAAAAAATTGTGTCCCGAAAAAAATGTTAGTACGCTAAATATATTAAGTCATATTTTAAAATGTATGGTGTATCATGTTCTAAATAAATAATAATGTTATTATAAATAATTAAAAAATTGAGTCCTGGAAAAACTATTAATATCATGTTTTAGGTAAAAAAAAATGATAAACAAAATTTGAATTGGTGTCCGAGCAGTGTACAGTATGACGTATTATTATAACAAAATCATTCAAAAATAAATTGTATAAATATAAAATTAAGTTAAATTAAATTAATTAAGTCTTAAGTTTTTGATGTTTTAGACCTATAATTTCGCCAATGGTTTATAGCCGTGATCCAACTTACCGCTTTCAAAATAAACACAAATTATTGCGGATTCGTGAACCTAATTTACCTAGCCCCTTATAGACATAAACCAAAATGTCAAACTCGGCATTGACTGTCTGATTGGCTCGGTCCATATATGCTATAGTATTCTAGTTGTTTCCCAAAATATACGAATTGCCTCCCATTCTCATCATAAATAAAAAAGTTAATATACACTAGTTGCCTCCCAAGAATTTACACATTAATTGCCTCTTGTAAAAAATTAAGAAGTGGTCCATAAACTTCACTGTAAAACATAAATACACACATGTGTTATAGTTATAAAAAATAAGTTTACAGTCACATAATAATTTCTATTATTTATTTACAATTATAGTTAATTAGAATTATTTAATTTTTTTAATTTTTTTAAATAATTAATTTCTTCTAAATAAAAATATCAGTCTTAGGTAAATGTATTATATATATGTATATAAATAATAGTTATAACCTAACCTAACCTAATAGTTATACACAATTTTATTAAAAACAATAAAAAAAATATTTGGTAATTCTATAATAATAAGTATAATAGTAAATCTGTAATTACTAATTAGTTAGTAAAACAAAATATAATATATGGTAATTTAATGGTAAATAAATTATTTTTAACATAGCATAGGTTTATATTTTTTAGTAAATATTTGTAGGTAAGTACTCAAAATTTGATATATTTTTTTTTTAATTTAGATTTTTTACTTAAGTACCTATCATTGAAAATTATTGTGTTTCTAATTTCGTAATCGTGTATGTGGTTTAGTCATATTAAACTTTGTAATAAAATTACAGACCAGTTCGAATTAGTTTCAAAATTTCGATAAATGTACGTATATATTATATTAAGATGCGGAGACTCAATATATAGCTATTGAATTTGGTATGGAAAGATTCGCATACATTGGTTGTGCGGTGAATGCTTGAACCTGCAAACCTAACATAGTAGCATTTGTCTATCCATAAACTAGGAGGAAAAATTGAATCCTCTGATATATTTATGTACTTATATGTATTTACTAAATAGTTTGAAATCTGAGTTATTTTATCATCTAAAGGTATATATGGCTGCTAATTCCATTGAAAACACATCTCCGGCTTCCGCTGGATTAAAAATGTATAGGCTAAATATGTAGGTACGTTAAATATTATTTAATCGAATCACTATTACTGCAAAACTAATTCAAGTTAAAATCGACATCCTTTTAAAGAAATCCTTGGCCAAATATAAATATTAAAGAATTGTATATGGCTTTTTCAAAGTCAATATAAATTTATTTGATTTAAAATAACAATCTATTTTTATGCAAACCCGTATTTAATACAATAAATGTATCAGTATAATAATGTGATAATATATTACATTTCCAGATTGGACAACTAAAAAAGTGTGGGCTTCTAATTTAAAATTAAATTTTTAGTTATTCATTATAATTATACTAATTAGTCATTAATACTAGTGTGTAATTTTAATTCTAAATTATTTAACGTATTTTAATATCTATAATAAGTCTTTGCTGTAGCTGCAACTTAGATTTTATTACCTACAATTGACGTGATCGCAGCTAGTATGCAGCCGAACACGACGTTATCGTCGTCTGCCAATCATTCGTTAAAAATTAATCGCTTGCATGTGATGTTTATATATATGTAAATTAATAAACGATTTAAAAAATACGCCAACAGTCAACAGAATACGTATTTGCACGAATACTGGATTATAAAATAATAAAATATAATTTTCGCAACAATATAAATATATTTAGGATGAATTATGTTTATTATTAAGTTTCAAAATTAAGTTTAGTTGAATTACTAATAAAAATATTTTTTTTTGGGTTGGGAGGAGGGGTGAATCTCTAATTCTCTTCACAAATACGGCCTTATAAAAAACTACTAACATAATCATTACTATCACACATTCGTAGTCATTACCTATATTATTGGAACGAATGTAAGTTCCTAGTGTAACTTACACGAACTTTAGAGATCCAACAGGTAAAAAAAAATACATAATAATATTATTTATATATATATTACATATATTATATGATAGAATATTGGAAGTAGCCCATTCGGCTCCCACCGAAAAAAGTTTTACAGCAAGGTATAATTCCAAAATAGCTCCGGTATTTTATAACACAAATTTCTCAAAAGAGCATTTGTTAAAAATGTGGTGGTGAACACTAAGTAAATTATAAAAACTAGTAAAAATCATATATAATCGTATATTGTGAATTAAATTTAAAAGTTAAAAAAATTGTAAAACATGAATGTATATATAAAACAATTTTAAATTATAAGTAAATTTTTTTGGCACAATTTTTTTATGTACCTACCCCATACGAATATTTTTGTATACGTGTACATAATTATTTATCATTATGTATAATTTCGGTATAGAAATTATGTTCAATGTTTCGGTATTTTTGATATTATCAATATATCTTATATTTTCAGTATGCAGTTTTATATATATTAAATATAAATACGATATACGATAATAATAACAAATGACATGTATAATTTATTCAATATACTAAGTACATGATAAAATAAATAATTATTGTTTTTTAAATAAAAATTGTTAAATTCGTTTGCAGTTTGGGAATTTACCTGTTTATAAAACCTTTTTCGATGGAAGCCGCGTTTTGGAATAAACAAACAATGGAAGGGAGCCGTTTGGGATGCGCCGAGAATAATAAGGTACATATGTAAGTTCCCTTTTAATGACAACCAAGAATTTTACTCGAAAACACTTTTCGTTTTTTAATTTATAATGAAATATCGCATTTTATTTAACCCATTTTGTAATACAATAACTAGAAATTAGTGATTTAAAATGAAGTTAATTACGTATTTTATACATATTAGATACACACACACTGTGTCGAGTGTTGGCTGATTTTGATTAAATAATGCCTAATACTTTTCAAATAGGTAACTACTTTCCTTCTTAACATTACAATAACATTCTTATTTATTTTATTCTATTACTGCCTAACAATATTTACATATATATATATATTTATTTGACTATACCTATATCATTATGAAAACAAATAATTTAACGTTTCTATCAATTTTATAAAATTTAATTTACTATTATGCATCTTCACTGTTTTTATGTTTAATATAATCACTATATTTATTGGTATCGCTATGTTTTATCTATACCTACATTTCTATTAATGTCTAATGTTTATAAATGTATATTTTATTAGTTTCTATAGTAAATAATATTCTACAACTAAAAAATAACAACAGATTAATTATCATGGGATATGAAATAAATTTAAGTTAATAATTATGCGTGAAAATATTAAATAATACCATTGATTATAATTATTGATAATACCTAACATAGATTAAGAAGATATCATGGCTTTTTAGCGATGAATCCATTTATAGGACGGAAAAAAAATATAAAAATTAGTAGACAAATCATAGAAATTTAAATTTAAAGTGAATTGTGATAAAAAATTAAAATTAATTTCAGAAGGTGAAATTTGGTTTTTCATTGCTTCTGTATGAATACTATTTATATTTGGGTTAACTATGAATATTTTCCTTTAATACGAATAACATGATCTGTAAGCAAAATAAAATATTATAAATACATATTTTTCGTCAATAATTCCTTATTTTATTTTTACTTTTATACATTATTTTGTAAACCATCCACATAACCGGCACACAATCGGACTACCTGAATTTGGACCTCAATTGTGAACCACGACTGGCAGTTTTTAAATGTTATAATATTAAAAACATATAATAAGTAATATTTTATATTAATAGGTAATAAAACTGCTCTAGTTATCTTAAACAGTTGAAAAAAATACAAAATTCTGTATAAAAGTAAAATATTTTTATCATAATATTTTAATATATTTTATATTATACTCATTCTAATAACTATTGCATTAAATAGTTATAAACAAATATTTAAAAAAAATAATTAAGACTTATTTATTTATAAGAACCTATATTATATTTTAAATGTTTCATCGTAGTATTAAAGACTAACTAAACAATAATTATTATCGGATTATTGTCTTTATTTTATTTTTTTGATAAAACTTTCTAATTATTCTACACGAGTAGAACACGATTGAGAACGGTCGTATCTTTTTAAATAACACGATTGAGATCGTTTTTACCTGCTAACTCATGCAACATTGCTGCATTAATTAAAATTACAAAATAGTATATCTTATATTTAATTCTAACATGATAAATTGTTAATATTTAATTTCTATTTTTTTGTCATTTAAAAAATTACAAATTATTTGTCAGTTAAAGATACAATTTAAATTTTTTTTCAAGTGCCTATTTTTAGTTAATTTTAAACACCGCATGAAGTCATGATATATTTAGTTTGTTCAAACTCTTAGTAAGAATTAATTGTAGAAATAATACAATTATAGTAATTACTATTTACTATAAGTATATTTATGTAACACGATTATAAAAATGTGTATAATAATATTTTAATATCAATCTTATTATTACTAAAACAGTTTTGCTAGCTAATGTATGTATATTTTTTTCTGTTTCTAAAAACAAAGTAAAAATAAAATAAGAGATTATTGTTTTTATTTTCCTATGAATAATAGTTTATTATTTCCAAGCTATACAATACCTAATATTCAATATGCATTTTAAAAAGTAGGATGTCAATTTAAATCAGCCCATGTTGTATAAAAGTTGTTACAGTTTATACATTAGTATGCATATTAATGTAATGAGAAGTTTTGGTCAATTAGTAAGTTGTAAGCGCAAAGCGACACTAGCCAGCACGCCGCAAACTTGGAAACACATAGGTGACATAAAATACGTGACGGTCAACTGTACTTGGCGGTGACAATTTATTTTAGTCGCCAAAAAATGGTTTAAAAATTAAAAACGTCAGTGTCTAATACATTTTTTCTTAAATAGATAATATTTATATAAAGCTAGTACATAATAATACAAAATTTTTTTCAGTTTCACATGCATAGGTTACATATTAATTTTTTGTGTCTGATTATTATATATTTCTGTATATATTTAATTAAAAATTGGTTGGTGGGCACATGTGGATATTATAAATAGTTTAGTAGAATAATCACAAACATAATATTTATAATGTTTACTCTATGCACACACATATAAGATGGTTTTTTTCTATGTATGTAAAAAAAAAATGAAACACTATTTTACGAAAAGTAATTTTGGTCACCTACAAGTTATAACGTAAAAGATACAAATAGCAAAATCCGTTCTCCAGTTTCGGTAATCTACCACGCTAAATGAAAATCCAGCAAAAAATAACTATTTTTTTAACTGTGAAAAATTAAATAATTTTTTTTGAAAATTTTTAATCTCACATTTTGTATCTACTCGATAATTTCTTTTTAATGTGCTATCAACCAACTTCTTATCTATAATAGTTTTGGAGAAAAGTTAAAAAAAAATAGAAATTTAGGACAGTTCACGCTGATGTTTTTGTGGATTCAAATCATCATACTGATTGAATGATATCGGATCTCTCTCATTAATATTTTATGTTAAAGCTAGCTTAATTATCCACTTACTCATTACAACTGAGTTACATTTTTATCATTCTTAAAGTTTTAAAATTCAGATTTTTTTCAATTACCATACTAACCTACTTGATTTGAAATCAAGAAAGTAAATTTATTTGATCGTAATAAATTTATTATTATACATGTATTTTAAAAAGTAATTAGGTTATAAACATAATTTGAGCTATGTTGTATAACAGATTGTATCAAGCCCGGACCGGATATGTCCCCCGGCCTACAACGGGTATCAAACAATAGTGGACCCCTGGTGAATAGTACTTTTTTTTTATTAAATCACAAATATTTTGATATAATAATAGTATTATATTTCGTATATAAAAAGAAACATGTTGGTATAATTATTTATACAAATTACATTTTTATTTTTGAATTTAAAAAAGTAAGAAATAAATTTATAAATATTGTCTGAAATATTTTTATTTGTAGGTCACCAATATTTTGATTATGGTTATGGGTCCCTAAAATTGTTTGGCCCCGAGCTTGGATTGTATGCTTTATATAATGAGAATATTATTTAAGTAAACGTGGAGCTTTATTTAAGAAATGGTTTGTGACTTGTGCTAGGAGCGAGCGCGCTTAGTACAGTACAGTGGTACATAAGAAACAAGACTGGGCATGAACGAATTAAAAATTAAAATTAAATTTAAACGTTAAGTTAATTAACTCGTTACTTCTTTTAATTAATAATTCAAAATTTTAGGATTTACTTTAGGAAATCAGGTTTATCGGTAGCTAGTTAGTACTTTAATGTATCATTTTAAATTTCCCTGGTAATTTTCTCGAACGTAAGGCAAAACTATCCAATAAACAATATTATGTGTCTGGAATTTTTTATTTTTGCAAATTAGAAAATTTTAACTTTAAACTAAGTTGAGTTACTTTTTTTTTAAAAAGTTTATTTTTAACTTAACGAGTTAACGAAAAAAATACGAGTAACTTTTAACTTAATTTAACTTTATTCTTTTCAAAATAACTTAACTTAACGAGTAAAAAAAAAAACGTTAACTTGCCCAGCCTTGATAAGAAATCATGGGTGACAATAAATTACGATCGTCTGCGTTGACGCTAAACGTTCTATATCTATACGACCGTCGACCGTCTATGAAAATATAACAATGCATGACAAATTAAATTTAAATTTATACCTCTTCCGCGACTACGACGCGCAGACCTCGTCACGTAGCCAATGAGCTACATCGAGCGTTTCACTTTCGTGAAGGTGAGCGTGTCTGTGTGGAAGTAAGTCAGACCAATTCATGTGTCGTAACAACCAGGGTCCCATGCGGACGGACCGCGAGTTAATCGTTCCGAGTAAGTAGCGACTACAAAGATGTAATACAAAACAACATCTGTGGTAGCAACCGATAACGCATTGTGTGGTTGTAGTATGCAATAAACAAGCACGTAACGGCGGCACGGCAAAATATTATATTATTAGTATATGTGGGACAATTCACATTGGTACGGACGACACCGCACCGTCACGTTACAGCACAGACCGGACCAACTGACTTTCATCCGGAAGAATGTTTATAAATTAAATCCAATTAATTGGATAGAAACTTAGATAGATCTGAAAATGTTCTTTTCTTTCGAGAAAACTAAAAGGAGTACGGTACATCAAAATATTATGGTAGAGGCATTACTATTGAATACGAATTACTATTGCGCGTGTTAAATACGATTACACGATCATGCAATGTATTCAAGTTTGAAAATACGAACAATACGATGATAATCACTAATGTCGTATATCGTATCTTTTATATACCAATCAGTTTATACAACAATTATAAGAAAAAAAAAACAGCTGACGAATTAATTAATTATTTAAGTGAACTTAGCGACTTATCCAGCTTTATAAACCTAATTACCTAACATATTGTAAATTATTTTTGTATTGACTAAAAATTGTATACATCAATTAACATTTTAGGGCATTACTAATTATTTTATTAATGATAAATTCTAGCCCGTTCCAAATTAAATTACTGTATCTTTTTTAAATGTGTTTTTACTAATACTAATTAGTAAAAATGTATCTTGAAAATGTAGTACAAGTTTTATCACACTTGAATATTCGAATCAAAAAAGTGTAATGAATCAAAAATAAGCTTGTATGTGCCTTATTTATGAAGCTTTACCTTTTAATAATATAAGAGGTGTTATAGTCAGGTATCTTTAAATATAAATGATGGAGCTAAGGGTATCGACGATCTTTACCTTTTCCTTTATTATTAATTATCAAAGCCTATATGTTTTTACGATAAATCGGTATTTAAAATATTGGTTATATTACTTTTTACTTTTTAGTACAGTTGAGTCTGCGTATCTTATTTAACCATTGTTGATGGTAATTCTATTTTCCGTGATGTGTAAATACATATTAATATGATTTCTTACCCGGTAAACATCGACGATTAAATGATAATGAAATCAAGACGAGAACTTATCATTTTGAGGGTATTAAATAAATAAAAACGCAATTTTCGGATATAAGTTACGATATTAATGTAACATTTTACAACAAGAAATCAACAATGAATTATGTTAATAATACAATATACATATATTTATTAAGTATTGAGAATGACATATTTAATAGTATTATGATGATATTGAATTATGAAGCTGTGTGGCGTAAATAATACGATGAATATCATTACAAAAATCAATAAAATTTAAACCATTTTTTTTTTTTTACATAGACATTTGAACGTCACTCAATATTTTAAGAAGAACTAACATTTTTAATTATTTCGTTGTACCTACATCAAAAATGAAGTAGGGATTTAAAGATTTTATGTATATTAAAATATTTTGTATATAAACAAATTATCCGATTTACATATCACATCGTTCAACGGGGTTCTACGTAATATGATAATATATATATATAAAGTTCATTTTATTGTATATATATATATTATAAAAGTACGATTTTATTACGGTAGTTACTGGATCGGTAGAAGGTAACTTTGTACGGTCCATTGATTAAATTTCATAACGCGGGCAATTTGTACTATTATATACATAAAGTACATATTAATGTATATAGTAATAAACCTAAGTGTTATGTGTACATAATGTAAATTATTAAAATGTAAAAATTAAATATAAAAAGTAAATTTATTAAAAAGTTATAAAATATAGTATTATTACACTATTAGTCAAAATAATCAGTTTAAATCAATTAAAAACGTGTACAATATAAACATATGTCAAAAATGGGAAATAATGTTAAAACCAACATATATAATTATGGAATTTAAAAATTCAAAATTATTTCTTTGTTTTGGAGCTAGTTACATAAAGTTAATAGCTTATTATTTTCACCAGAATTAGATTTTTGCTTCTTATGTAGCCTATTTACACATTCGTCCAATTATATTGTCCGCAAAACTGTCCAAAAACTCGGAGAATGTGTAAGATACTTAAATAAGATTTACCAAATAATATTTAAATTTAATAAACATTTTAATAAAATTATATTTAATAATATATAAGTATGTATATACTTTATGTACACAATAATACAAAGTGTCCGCGACTTACCTACATTTTTAAAAAATGTTACATAATGCAGTTGGTTCATTATAACCAACCACTTGTCCACTTAAAAAAAAAAAACAAATAAATCTTAAATTAAAAAACCAACAGTTTTTTTGTAATTTATTTTGTGACTAATTTGAAACAAAAAGTATACAAATAGTCATCAATTTACAAATTGAAAAGTGTTGTTTAGATAGTTCAATAAGAGATATTTATCTTATCTGCATTTTAATTTCAAACATTTTTTTAGTATTTTTGTAAACTAGTTTTCTTTTTTGTAAGTACTTGGGTAATTTTGCTTTTAAGCATATTTTAATATAAATATATAATTAAAACAATAACCACATAAGTTGTTTTGTACATTTGTAGTTATCCAGAACACAAAAAATTGATGTACCTAACCAAAGGTGGTATATATATATATATATGTTTATATTGTTCCTGCTTGATAATTTGTACATGAATATCAAAATATATACCTACGGTGATTATGAGAAAGTAATTATTGGTATGAGCAATGTACAAGCCTTAACTTTCAAATAAAAGTAAGATAAAAATAAAACACACAACCATTTAATAGATTTGAAAAAAACCTGTATGTGTCAAGTGAAATACGATCGGGACTATAATATATATAAATGTACATCATATATTACCTATAGAGTATACATGCGTGTAAACACTGTCATATAATATTATTACCATTGCATTTTAACTAGTAGGCATAATGTAGTCAAGAAATTCTGTTTTTAACCGTTGTGCCGGGAGCCGGGAGGTCCTACGTCAAGTCTGTATATACGTATAATAGAATACGTATAATGATTAACAATATCGTTGGTATAAATTCGTATAATACTATACCAATTATTATTATCATATTATTATCTATGTTAATACAATTTAATGGCTTCATAGAAACGATATCTAATTATTTGATTTCGGAACGGATTTAAACATTATGCTTGAATGTTATAACCGACACTAGTGATCCTAAATCATAAAAAATATTACAATCTTTAAACATTTTAATAACTTATTGATTAGTCATTCCGACAAAAATTTGTTCGAGGTTAAAAGTACTATTAAATATTAACTAATATTATTTATATCTACAAATAATATTATATTTGTAAAACGATAATGGGAAATCCGTTAATTCGTGTTACACACTTACACGGTTCAATGGTTCTCCATAATTATATTCTTATTTGTATATTGTATATTCAAAAATTATAATTGAATATTCAAAATCATACTTAGTATTAACAGTACTTCTATTTGTTATTAACTTATAAATTAATACCATAGTGACAACAGTTTTTTTGAGTATAATTATTAATAGTCTAAACTCTAAAATGAATCTATTGTTTGATTGGACGAGTAAATACTAAATATTTTGAAAGTTTATTTGTATATGAACGTATATTAAACAATAACAGGAATACATGTTTTTTGTATTATAACTAAGATGGTTTTTTTTTGTAATTAATAAATATGCGATTTCGATAAAATATAAATTTGAAATTTCCAAATTTCTCTTATGTGTTAAAAACAAAACCATCGATGATAAAATATCATAATTTTATTAATTTTATTTCAAATATTAATGGTAGTTTGTACTTAAATTTATAGGTGAATAGTAGTTTTAATTATTAATCAATTCCTTCTTCTTTGTTAGATGCTTCAAAAAGTTATGGTTTACAATACTATAAATACTAGATTACAATACTATAATAAGGTCCTGACGGCTGAAAATATAACCAGTATACAACTAATCAAAAAGACAGGGCGTGGTTAAAAAATTTTAATCGGGCCGTCGCTGCTTGACGAACATGAAATTTATGTAAGCACGACATATTCAGGTAAGCGTATTGGTGTGTTCAAGAAATAGAAGGGGGAGGGAAGGAACCTATGCATTCATTAAAGCTGACTGACTCGTAGAGGTCTCCACCCCTCTAACATTCCGTTATGCATAAATAATATAATAGGTACTAAAATTAAATATAAATACATTACCGGTTAGCAAAGAAGCTAAATGTTTTATACAAGGATAAAATACAATACATTAATTAAGTAGGTATTTTGATTTATACTCAACGTTAATATCAATATATGTGGCATTTAAACATCGTAGGTACTTATTGCTTTTGACTGAATTGGGTATATGTTGACATATTTTATTATAAATTATAATCATAATACACTAATAGGTACATCTAGTAAATCCCAATGTTCTGTTATGAATGTAGTTAGAAGTGTATAACCTTTTTATAAATTATAAGCATAGGTATATACAAATACGAGTATGTATTAGAAACATATCATATGTATATCATATAAATAAATAGCAATTATTGATTAACGCAACCTATACGGCTATACACATTACACACACATGCACACACACGCACGCACGTACACACACGCACAAATACACACGCACACATTCAAAATACATATGTAGTGGGCTTACGCAGTTACGTAAAGTATTTCGGTGATCAGATCATGGCTTATTATTTTGTTTGTTAAACATGGTCATTTAAACATCTTACGTTTTATTTTTTAGACACGATTCATTGATGGTTTTATCTGTTATAATTTTAATATTCCGGCGATATTCAATAAGGCCAACTTATTTAGTAGATATTCTTACACGTACGAGATCATTCGGATGGCAAATATAATTAGGCTGTGTAGTGTGTACCTTAAGCATAAATAATTGCGCGATAATATTAGGTATATAAGCGTAATGTAATATGAGATAGATAAATAATTAGTGTATATTTTGAAAATGGTAAGTTGAGTCTTATAAAAAAGTAATAGGTAAGTTGGATCCCGGCTATACCTGCCTATATACTTTCGATTTAATCGCTGTATACGAATAGCGTCCCGAAATCCTCTTTTCATGTGAATTGTGTCTCTGTGATATTTAATGAATAAACGAATTGCGTCCAAACCATACACGAACTATGTCACAACGACAAAAAATTATTTTCCTTCCATTTTATACAGATTTATGACTGTCAATAGCAAATTATGACTACCGGTAGGTAGGTTAAATGTTATGAAATTAGAAGTAGGTAAGTAAAATGAAAATGTGTAGGTTTAAATCAACGATATATTATAATTCAAATATAACTAATAATGTAATATATCCTACTAATTATACTAGACTGACAAATCATTTCCGTTTAGAACCGTTATTCGTATAAAACGATACCTGTCATTGCATTCAAATTTAACAATTATAGTGACTTACTCGCCATCTCTATACTATATAGCGGAGCTATACCCACTTGCCCACTCATTTTTTTTTTTTTTTAATGTTGTTTTTAATGATTTATTTAATCAATAATTTTCTTGTTCGTCGGATCTATAAAAGGCATTTCAATTTAAAATAAATTGAATTCGAGGACCTTTAAATTAAATAAGAATAATAGGTACTACGTTTTACTGAGCGAAATGGGCATTTTATTGTATTCTTGGATCATATACCACGAATGTATAGTCACACTAGTCACTAGTCATTTTTTTGCCGATATTAGCGACGAGCAATGAGCATAAAACCTTAGTATAAGGAATATAAGGTCTTTAGCGATGAATTTCCGAATTGTGTTTTCGATATGTGCATGTGTGTTGCAACTCCTTGCATAATTATCCATACGTAATGGACAATCTATAGGTATATCAAATCATCTGTGCATAAATATGCGAGAAGTTGCGTTAGGCATGCGCAATATATACGAGTCATCGTATTAGATCGGGACTATACATGGTGTATTCTGCCGCGTTTTCCGTCAAAAATCCATAGTCTTATATCAGAGTAGCTATACACGACGGGTGTAATACGCCGCGGCAGAAAACTCAAGGCGGCTTATTACGCCCGTCATGTATAGCTACTCTGATACAAGACAATGCATTTTGAATTTGACGGAAAACGCGGCGAAATACGCTGTATATAGCCCTGGCCTAACACGATGACATTGCAATATTTTTTTTTTATTTTTGATATATGCGCTGTGACTAAGTCAATAAGCACCATGATATTATCTAAAATTGTATTGCACATAGTCGTTTAGGAACGTAATGCCAAGGATTGTATGCAGGGCCGGCGCGAGGGTAAGGCGACTCAGGCGTTCGCCTAGGGCGCCATTTTCAGGGCGGGGAGCGCCTAAATTGCTTTTTACAATTTTGTCAGTAATATATTTTTTTCAAATATAAAATACCTAAAAGTTTGTACTGAAATATTGATAATTATTATTATGGTTATTTCATTTAGCCATATATTAAAATAATGTAACTTATATAAGTATAAGCGTACTAACGTAGAATGTTTATTGTATATTATACAAACATTATATTTTGTCATAATATGTATTTTTTTTTTTAAATTAGACGATATAACTAATGATGTACAAGTTCAACATAATATATCATTTTTCCGTATTTCCAAACAACATTTGTTTCATAGTATTATGATCAGGGCTCGGGACTTATGGCACTTAAAATCATTAAAAAGTGCTTAAAAACATCATTATAAGCACTCAAATAAGCATTTAAAAAACTTAAATTTGAGCAAATATATTTATTCAAAAAAATTAAAACTTTTTTTTACACGATAAAATAGGTACTAGATTTAATTTGTAACCCTTGCTAAAAATAATTAAAGATTACAAAAAATATTAAAACAAAATGATTAGGTAGGAAAAGTTTCTAACTAGAAGATCAAAAAAAAAAAAAATAAATCTTTATATTATAAAAAAATTAAACTTAATTTTCGAGACATTTTGCCTTATTGTTTATAGATTTTCCTAGCAATTTTCTAAAAAAAACTATAAAAAGTAGAAAACCTGATCAAAAATGCAAAAATAATCTGAAAAACTGGAAATAATAATCTTTTCAATAAATTGTTGAAAAAAGCAAAAAAAAAAAAGCACTCAAATTGCATAATTGAACGTGTTATAACATGACATACACTTCCATAGCACTCTACTACATTTTAAGCAAAAATTATTTTTAAAAATAAGCAAATACTTTAAGTCCCGAGCTCTGATTATGATATTATGGGTTGTATGAAAAAGGCGCCAGTTGGCATTTTGGCCTGAGGCGTCATTTAGCCTTGCGCCGGGCCTGATTGTCTGGGATTTTGAAGAAAGAGAATAGTTGTATATGATATATTATATAGTGTTTCTGTTGTGTGGTCCGTACAAAATAAAATGACACGGAATACGGATGTATATACCTACGAGGCTACGAGTCAAAAGAAAATATCAAAATAGGGTCTCAGTCTCGAGAGAGATATTCGACTTGGGTCATATATGAATATAATTATTATATTATTATGAGTAATTTTATGAACTTGTACGTCGTACTACGATACAGTAAACGTTTGCAGCGGTACAGAATTCAAGGACGAAATCGGGTATTCGGGTGTTCCTTTCCTTTGTTATCGAGTTCAAACACGCACGCGCATTCGTATGTGCTATGTAACATCACAGACTTCTATTATATAGAAATCTGTGTAATGCAATAATCTCGTTTTGTCTACGCACGTACGCACGCACATACACACAGTCGTGCGCACGCACATACGCACGCACATACACACAGTCGTGCGCACGCACATACGCACGCACATACACACGCTCGTTCGCACGCACTCGCACGCACATACACACGGTCGTGTGCACGCACATACGCACGCACTCGCATGCACATACACCTGCTCGTTCGCACGCACTCGCACGCACATACACACGGTCGTGCGCACGCACATACGCACGCACATACACACGCCATACGCACGCACTCACACGCATATACACACGCTCGTTCGCACGCACTCGCACGCACATACACACGCCATACGCACGCACTCACACGCACATACACACGCACTCGCACGCACATACACACGCCATACGCACGCACTCGCACGCACATACACACGCTCGTTCGCACGCACATATGCACGCGCAAACGCACATTCGTATGTACTTTATAACATCACAGACTTCTATTATGTAGAAATCTGTGTAACGTAATAATCTCGTTTTGTCTTCCCGTGTACGCACATACGCACGCACATACACACGCCATACGCACGCACTCGCACGCACTCACATGCACATACACACGGTCGTGCGCACGCACATACGCACATTCGTATGTACTTTATAACATCACAGACTTCTATTATGTAGAAATCTGTGTAATGTAATAATCTCGTTTTGTCTTCCCGTGTACGCACATACGCACGCACATACGCACGCACATACACACGCTCGTGCACACGCACATACGCACGAGTTTCGATGTATACGAATCGATAATCTACCTCTGCCGCGGTTCACAGTATTCACACGCATGCGCGTAGGCCGTAGACATTTCGGATTCAGAAGCTTTACACGTTCCCTCTGTTGGAAGGAGCCACTGCCCAATGGTGAATTTCGTTAATACGCTACGCTGAAGGAAAGAGTCGCTCTGTTATTCTAGAATCTACATAGCCACGCCAGTCGGTATTTTACAAATAACAGGTATATAAAGAAGATTTATTTATTTGTACATAGGTATACCGTACTATTTTCTAATTTATTAGGTATTAAGAGGACGCCATAACCGTATGTGTTGACTCTGTCTTACGAACGTACATCATAACAATTTTTCGTTAAGCAGAATACATTTTGTGATGTTAGTTTAATATTAGAGTAAATTTACCTATCATAAAATTTAAAGGTAAAAATATTATCTAGACAATGACATAGGCTTTTAATGATATTATTATCTTTCTGTGAGTTACAACTATGTAAAATATTACAACTTTAAAATGTTCATTACTCATTGTAGTGTGGTAACAAAACCTAACACCTTATTTTTCAGGTGTGATCGCATTAATTACTACAGTACTCCATCTACAAACGTCTTTATTATGTGCATATGATTTTTGAAAATAAATAAACTCGTTTTATTTAATATAATATTTACTTCAATTTAGTCATAACAAAACATTTTCAATTGTGTTCAATTTTGATTTTAATGTATTAAATGTATATTTTATAAACAATAAGGATAAGTATCACATTTTTTATATCAATTTCACTTCAGTGGCTTAGTGAATATTGAACATTAACATAAATTTTATTTATTTATTTTTTTGGAGGGGGAAATGATATTTTTAAGCTAAACGTTTGTTTTTTATTTGTTTTATTGAAAATTACCAAAAAAAATTTAAAATTCAAATTTTTACATTCCATAACACTTTTTGTACCTAATTATTAAATATTACCAATTTTATCAGTAACGTATAATTAATTATTATTTTTTAGATGTTCTGAAACAATAAAATCCATTACAATTGGATCTAATAAAAGCCCAGCTAGCCACAATAATATGTAAGTTGCAATATACGTAGATATAAGTAGAGACCAGAATTATATGCACTAAAAATGTAGCAAATATGCAAAGTAAAAAGGTCAAAATATGCATTAATATGCACAAATAATTGAAAAATATGTTCAAATATGCATTACAAATAATATTTAACAGTGTTGGACTTTTCAACATCTAAGTTAATCAACAAAATATTTAAATATATATTTATATTTCTAAAACATCATTATATGTTTTTAAAAAAGTTTAAACAAATAAAATGTAACAATTTTGCAGTAAAAAAACCAATAAATAAAACTAATTTTTTTTTTCATCAACACTGTATCAAAATAGAAAAGATAAAATTTTATACCATGTTGACAGTAATTTGTTTTCACCAGTACAGCAGTAATAATTCTAATTTCCAAAATAAAACCATGAAATAAATTGATTATTTTACTAAGATTGTTAAAAATATATACATTGTGAAAAAATATGCCCTAACTCTCTAAATATGCCATTATATGCAATATTAAATTTGGTCTATGGAATCAGTTGGGTCTGAATCGCCCACATTTCAAATCCTCGTATAAGTGCATACACTTAATATGAATAAACAAATGCATACAATTCTGGTCTCTAGATATAAGTATAATCAAATATTTAATGTGAATTGTATAATAAATTAATTATTTTATCAGTTCCAACTCAATAATTCCAATCAATATTCTCTAAGATAAACAATGGACCAACAAAAATCATCTGATAACGGCGACATTACTAAACAACAATCTGATTCATTACATAATAAAAATTCATTCTTTAATTTTTCTACCAAGAAAAAAGAATATTATTCATCTTTTGACCAAAAAGATAATGTTTGGGTTGAACATTGTTTCATAACTGCATATATGCAAAGGAATGCATCAAACGAACATTTGTTTAAGGGAATACACCTTCCGACTTATGTGCAATATTCTGCAGTTTGTGTTAAGTGCAGACTTCGATCATGTACTACAATTTGTGAAAAATGTCAACATGAATTCAATCTTAGTATGTAAATTTTAACTCAACAATTTAATACTATTTAAAAAGATGTATTATTATTAGGTGCTGAAGCAATTCAAGATCCTAATAAACGATATATTACCACTATGAAGTTGATTGTCGAGAAGACTGCTGATGTTCCTTCAAGTTCTTCTATTGATACCATAAATACAAAGGATGGCAAGGAGGTATGTTTTTAAAGTTGTTTACATTATAGACTGAAATAAAAATTCAAATTACTTGTTGACTTGTACTATAATTGTTTTCATGTTAAATATTAATATAGCTAAAAGCGACAGTAATTATTAGTTCTTAAAAGAATGATAATCCACACTTATTTTCTCCATTTTACAAGTGCATGTAATAGAATATAATCAACTGATTTAGTTTTGTTGTTTTTAATATTAAAGTGAATTAACATTATTAAAAAGAGAACCTCAATTTGTTTTCTTAATATCTTAATTTTAAGCTAGTCATAGTTATGAAAATGTAAAATTTCAAAATTAAGTTTGAGTTAAAATAAACTCAAAAGTATATGAATGATATTTTAATCTCATATGAAAGGTATATACTATCATTATATTAATATATATGTTTATGTCTGATCTTAAATTGAGGTTTTCAATGTAGTAAACAACATTTTCTGCACTAGAACAACTTCTATGATCAAGAAAAAAATTGTTTAATTTTAATTTCTTAGTAAATAAATTAATCTTTGAGTTAAAGGAAGAATAAAAAGTTCTTAATTTTGGATCTAAAATCTGATTTCTAAACTTCATCAAGAGGCATTTTTAACACTCCACATTAGTGGCGCATAAAAAAAATGAGTCACAACTTAACACAAATCAAAACCAACCTAAGTGAATTGATCTCCCCATTGCTCACTCGCAAACGTACACGGGAAGTACATTTGTCATAATTATTCAGTAAATGGTGAATATATTTACTTTTCAAAATATGTCTTGCGATATATCATAAATTGAGAAAAATAAAACTAAAACTATACTGTACTATATGTACATGTACCAAATCAGTTTATGAGGCTACCGGAAAGTTTTGAAAATTAGCAATATTATCTGTTTAATAGTTAGCTGTTGCAATGGAACCTTCAATAGTGATTCTGCTAAAAATTATTTTACTACTATACTTTTTTAAGAAAAAAAAAATCAGGTAGGGTTGGAAGTTGGTGTTTTTAATCAAAGTGAAATTTTAAAATTTATTCCATGGGGAATTTTGAAATATAATTAAGTTTAAAATATTATATTTAACTATTAATTTTATAATCACATTTAATTAATTTCAATAAATTTTAATTATTTATAATATTACTATAATATACTAATTTTAAATATTTAAAATTACATTTTCAGACAAAGAAACTTGAAGAAGAAAAAGCAGATAATAATATTGAGTAAGTTTAAAATCTCTTAAACGTATCAAATTTTATTTTTAAATTTATTATATTCTTTTCTAAAATACTTCTAAATAAATTAAAATAATTATCACATTAAATTATTAGATTTTCAAAATCTTATAAATAAAAACGTTTCCACATATTAAGTATGCATTCTAAGTAAATTATAAATTATATTATGATTTTTATATCATTTGATTAATATAGATTATTTAAATGCGATAAAAACTTTGTTAGAAATAATATGCGATACTTATGAATATTTAGTTATAAAATAAAAAATGGTTTTTATTTTTTTTTTCAATGAATTATTATTTTAATTCCTATGATGTTTAGAGACTCAAATTTTAAATTATAACATCACAATTATAAATTATCATGTTCGTCTAAATGTATTATGTCTATCAGGCATTTTGCTAAATGCCTAGACAAATAGTAATATAATTTAATTTTTATGAAGTTTTACTATCCGCTAGATATTTAGTTAAATGCCTATTTCAAGTCAGGAAAATAATAAAAAATGAATCATTTTGTATTATTTTAAAAATGTTATTATATTATTTATTGCGATTCTATAAAAAAAAAAAAATGTTTTATTCAAATAAATGTAATTAAATATAGGTAATTAGTACTAATTACTAATGAAGTGTGATAGTACGAGTATATTATATATTATAATACGAGTGCTCTTTACAGGCTCGTATTTGAAGGGGGCAATCGCCCCCCCCCTCCCCAAGCCCATATTATAATCTATCTTAGTATGTATCTTATAACTTATAAGTAGGAATGAGAAGTTATAGGAGGAAAAATCATCAAAATATGCACACAAAAAACAACAAAAATGAACTCGCAAGGTTATGAAACGGATTTATAGCTCACTTATAGATTTAAATAAAAGGCATAGACAAAAATATGCAAGTCCTATAACTTCTCATTCTTAATTATTAATTATGTATTATGAGCAACCTTTTTTGTATAAAAATACACCGATACAAATGTATTTTAGAGAATTTAGACCATTCCTAGAAAAGTTAATCACCCCTCATTGGCGCAACTAGGGCTAAAATATTAGGGAGCCTATAAATAAATATCTAATTTAATTTACTTACTTTCATGCTTTCCAAAAAACTAGGAGGTTTGGATTATTTTCATATCAATAGTAACAACTGTATAAATTCGGATAATTGTTTTGGTATATTAAAAATACAAAATAGTTACACTTTTTTTTGTCCATTTTTAATCACCAATATAAAACTAAAATATTGGACGATGATCACCGCAATGCCGATGACACATGCCCGCATAATATTTATTCGATAAATATAATTGTATTATATTACGAATGTAGTATATTGCAAAATAAACTTTAATATTGAATATTTATACTATTTACTTTTGAATAATTCTGTTATAATAATTCTATACGTCATATTGCATAGGTTGTATCTCACATTTTCACTATTTTATGTTTAAATTATTTTTAATCTAATAAAAATTAAGGGGGCTAAGCCCCACCTAGTTTTGCAATTGTCGCCCCTCCCTAGATGAGGTTCCAGCTACGTGCCTGGCTATAAATTCTTCTTAAGAGGACGCCACAGTGCCACATATCCACATGCTGTGTTGTCTTCGTTTTACAATCGTATAACATGGCAAATTTTCGTTTAGTAGAATAAATTTTGTGTGTTTAGCTTAATATTTAAATATTTGAGTGAAATGACCTATAAACAGACATAAAGATGAAAACATTATCTGATTTTTAACATTGGTTTTTTATGATATTTTAATTTCTAAGCGAGTTGTGACTGTTTTATCCTCGTGGTTGTGTAAAATATTTATCTTTAAAAATGCTCATTGTTTACTTACCTTTCTCTTTGTACGAGAACCTCGTGTATATTGATTATTGAGTACCGCACTACCGCGGAACAAATTATGAACTTATCGATTAGATCGACAAAAATATGACGTAACGAAAAAAGATAAAATTACATTTACCAAATTGGCACAGCAGTTGGTGTAATAAAAAATGAATGTATTAGAGAAGAACTTCAATTAGTTTTTGTTTTTGTTTTAAAAATAATGTTAAAAGTTCCATCAAATGTCATCTAACAATAATATGTAACTACTAGTAATAACTGACATTATTTTATACTCTTACTGCCGCATATAATTAGTAATTACTTATATTTATTTATAATTTAAGTTTTAAAACTTAGTAACAAATACAATAGTACCGAAAGACACAATATTAAGAATATTTCATATACCTACATATTTTATAAATTAATAAATAATACATAGTTATATATATATATATATATATATATATATATATATATATATATATATATAATAGAAATAAATAATTAATAAGAAAATATAGTAACATTAAAAAAAAAAATAAAGTTTTTATTATTTGTTGACTAAATAGGCACCTAACTAAATATCTAGGTGGTTAAAAATGTATAAAAATAAAATTCTTTTACTATTTGCCTCGGTATTTAATAAAATGATTTGACTATATGCTTGCAACATATATTAACTTTAAACTTATAATTGATATTAATGGAACTACGTAATATCACTTATTTATAAATAATTCTATACTCAAAATTGCATTACTTCTGTTATATAAATTCTTACATAATTTATGTATTTCACTTAATTCATTCTTATTATCATATTTTCTTTTGACTTAATGCACAATTTTTAATATACTTCCTTAAGCCCTACCAATTTTCAATTTATTTTATTAACAGTTTTTCCAATTCCTACATGACCTCCTAACACAGTCGTGAAATTGTTTAAATATAATTAATTACATTCAGTAGGACTAATTGTTTGTTGCTAGCTTTAATTTTAGAGTAAACAATTTTTATCGAAGAATAATAACCTTATAAATGTGTACTATTATTTTAATTTAGAATTGAGTTGAAAACATATTTGTAATTGTGATAACTAACATTAAATATCAAATATGTTACATGATATGCAGTGAGTGCGAAAGTAAAAATATCCATTCTGAACAACATGAAGTTAACCAGGAGAATAAAGAAATCGAAGAATCTTTATCAGACAATGAGCAGTCATCTAGCAGTGATGATGTAAGTATGAAGTTTTTTAATAAAATTAAAAGTTTTATTAATTCAATTAAAACTTAGTAAAACATGTTAGTTAAAAATTCCAATAGCTTAATAAAAGAAAATAAAAATAAAGGTTGTATTAAGTAAGTGTTCAGTATATTTCAGGGGAGAATCTAGGAAAGGGGCCTAAAAAAAATAATATTAAAACAAATTTTTATCATATTTTTTTTTGGTGGGGGGCTATATCTATAGTATATAATTTTTCCTGTTAAGTGCCCCGACCTTAAATACATGCTTGACCCGTCCTTGGTATATCTAAGAGTTAAGATTGAATTATGATAGTTTATCCAAATGTGTTACAAAATCGATGTGATAAATACTTTAATTTTACCCCAGGAAAAACTCGTGATCACTTTGTAACACATAAATGTATATGAAAACATAATTGTTATTATTTAACCTTCAATTGTGTTCAGAAAATAAATCACAAAAAGCATACTAGGGATAGATATTCTCGTAAAATTAGAACAAAAAGTTGTCTTGCAAACGCAAACATAAGAAAGAAGATTATTTAGTTAATTACGTACTACTCTGAGATAGAATCAAGCTATTTGTAAGTTTTGATAATTTAAATAATTACTAAATCATTAACTAATTTTGTTTTTAGAATGAATCTGTACCAAGTGCTAGTGGAGTTGACATAATATATCCACAAATAATTATTGATAACCCAAATCTTCGCTGTACAAAATTATATTAGTATGATTGCCAAACCTAAAAATTAATCTTAATTTCTTTAAATTAAAATATAATTGATTTGAAAAAATCTATTAATTTTTTGTGTGTTTATATTTTTTATACAATTAAATTAGTGTAATATTAAATTATAAATAAATTGATTGAATACAAATTACTTAATAGTACACTATAATGTATCGTCTTTTTGTTTAACTATTTTATTTAATATAATATTATATTGTTTTACACACTTTGTTTTTACTATTTTTTAAGTATTCATAAATAGTAATAAAATATAATAATTTGACGCTTATTGTGTTATATATTGGTCTTTTACATTGTGGCCAATACGTAACATGGTCAGTGCCGGATTTAAGATTTGTATGGCCTTATAAGAGCACTTTAAGGAATTTTTTTTTAATAGTAATAATTTTTTTTTGTAAAACTTCCTTTTTTAAATACATTTTTATAAATATTGTATATGTAACATGCTTTTAAATTAATAATTAATAAAGCTTAGTTTAAAAATTTGATTAAATTATTTGTGTATACTATGTGTTGATTTTGGCTGATTACTTACGATACTTAAATGTAGTATACTGTGTACATGTAGATCGCTTATGACATCGTTACCGATTTTGGATAGTGTAACATGGACTATAGTGAGGAACACGAAAAATTAGAGCTGGCCCCCGCGGTCCGTTGTTCATACCCACTATAGTAAAAATTGGTTCTTAGCAACTAATTAATGCATTAACTATCAAATCCAATTGACCGTGGGCTATTTATTTTATGATTTTGACAACCACTATCAAAAATCATGGCAATCAGCGCTCATTTTTCGTGTCCCCCAACTATAGACAAAACTTCAAGAAAAATATTTATTTTTAATAATATTATAGAGAACATTTAACTAAAAAATATATCTTGCACTTAATTTTTCCTCTAGTAATATAAAGTATTTCTCAGTAGAAAGATCAGATGACGTGTCCTTAACAATTTTTACCTTAGAGACTAACAAAAATAATTTATATAAGTAATTTTAGTAATTCACAAAAAACCAAGACTTCTTAGTTCCTAGACTCCTAGTATAATAAATAATAATACAAACTATATACATATTATACAATATGGGACAAAACAACCTAGTTACTATTTATTTAATCATGATGTATATTATTTAATATATTAATTGTATTATAAATAATATAAATATATGGTCTAGCTGTATATAAAATATAAGTTTTGTTACTTATCCTGTATTTTTTGATAATTATATAAAGTATAAAATTTATAAAATATTTCTCGTAAGTAATTCATATTGAAACTTAATATTAAAAAAAATATATAAATATAAGTATTTTTTTTAAACATTTGAAATGCTAATTTTGACAAACTTACACAATTAAATGATGAATAACAATGTTCAATATTTAATTATAATTTAAAAATATTATTTGCGAGGACATAAAATTAATACGAATGTAATGAATTTTACTTAACGCAATGAAATCTTTAAAATACATGTTGACTGATTTTAAGATATTACCTATTAATACTATGAATATATTCATCATAATATTAACACCCAACTTGCTCACCTTTTTTTTCAAAATTATTAAGAAAATAATTAGAAGCGTTTTTTCAAACCCCACATAATGTTAATAATATTTACTAGCAAAAACGATATTGAAGTTGAATATTAGAGCATTTTTTTACTATAAAAAGTGTTTATAAAACGAAAAAAATTTTCCTCCCCGGCGGGGAATCGAACCCCGGTCTCCCGCGTGACAGGCGGGGATACTTACCACTATACTACCGAGGACTATGAATGTAACAGTGATTTCTCATGAGTGTTATATTAAGAAATGTAACTGCTAAAAAAGTGGGCAAGTGGGTATTGCTTTGCTATATAGTAGATCACTAGTCACTATAATAGATGTGTTAAATTTGAATACAATGACAGGTATCATTGGATACGAAAAACGATTCTGAACGGAGACGATTTGTCAGTCAATGATAATTAGTAGGATAAATTATATTATTACCTATATTTAAATTAAAATACATCGTTATTTTACGCGATTTTGTAAAAAATTAAATTTCACATGCTCATAAAATTTTTTCTATATTGACGCTGGAATTTTTTTTTTTACAGTTACTTGAAGGTAAACTTATGGATAACCTTTTATTGGGTTTTTTAACCTTAGGTAAAAATTTCAATAATTTTATGAATTTTCAACTTCAAAATTCCTTGCAAATTTTCGGGATTTTGATATATTTCGTAAACATTTGAACTTTAAATATTTATAAACAAAAACTGTGACGAACGATTTTTGATTTTTTTTCTACGATAAGTACAACTTATATTAAATCTTGTATTAAATTTTAAAGATTTTTCGGATAGCCAAATTTTTTTTATCGGCATTTCAAGAAAAAAAACTAAAAAAATCGAAAATTTCAATTGTCTATAAGTAACTTAAAAAAGGTCAAAATATTTTGAAAATTTACTCGTAAATAGATAACGCTAATATAAACATTTAGTGAAAACTTCAAGTATTTACAATTATTCGTTTTTGAGTTACAGCAAAATCAAAAAATCGATTTAGTCGAAAATTGGTTATGCGTAAAAATTCCCGGTTTTTCGTTATTTTTTTAGGGTATTTACTGACACTTTTGAAAACTACTGGAAATTTTTTACTTTGACTTCCCAAAGTATCAACTAGATGAATTTTCCTTTTCAAAGAGGGATTTAAAATACCTACCTATTTAAATAACTATTAACTAATGACAATAAATTCATGTGGCAGCAGAAATTAATGGCGATGACAATAATAGATATTAGGTAAAATAATAATATACGGATTGTAGTACACTTTGTACGGTCACCCCGAAAAAATGAAAACGACGGACATTTTGTACTATTCCAGAAAGTAATAAAATTTACATGGCGGACAGTTTGAACTATTTCAGGTAAAAAAAAATGTTTAGACATGAAATGTTAGACATAATTTGTTATTAAAAAACATAGGTAGCTAACAATGTTAAAATATACATTAATAATAATAATCAGGGCTAGAATTCGTATGCAATAAAAAATTGTAAAATAAGAATTTTATTTACAAAAATATGCATTTAAATTGTTATAAGATAAACACAAAAATATTTATTTATTGAAATACATCAGTGATTGGCTGTTCGTTTTAATATTATTAAGATAATTATTATAATTATAATTTAGAAATAAAATTTATAATTCACATTCAATAATGGAAATATTTTTAATTTTATGTTTGAAAAATTTGAAAATGTATGTTTGACAAAAAAACCAAGTTTTATACTTTAATCAGCAGGGCTAGAACTAAATACGTAATATTAATATTGAATTATAGATATTAATTACGAAATATACTATAAAACATGCATTTTTCGCCATAATATTAATTTTATTCAATAAATGTAATAATATGCATTTACCGGTTATTATATACCGTACAAAACGTGTGCGATTGAATTTTACCAATTTATTATCACCGTACAAAGTGTCCACGATATGCAACTTAAACAATAGTACAAACTGTCCGTTTACCTAATATACGATGTATATGAAAAAAACTATTTTCCAAATAAATTAGACATTTAAGCAGGTACAAATATTTATGTTCCAATGTTGAAATAATAAAATATTTAATTTTAACAATAACCAATACTCATATACCTAGTAAAAATTAATTTTTAAATTTCAATTTTTTTTGAGGGGCGGAAATAATATTAAGATTTTCATTTTCACCGGGATACTCTCGGTGTCCCGGTGGCCCAGTATGGGTCTGTGCAATAGGTAATTAGTAATTACTAAACAATACTAACAAAAAAAAAAAGGAAAGTTACTTATAACGTTCTATTTTTAATATATCAAATAGAACTTGAAACATATAATAAAATATAATCTATTTACATTTCTTACATTTAAAATATATCGAAATTATACTTATGCTATATGAATATAAGATATTATAATATAATAGAGTAAGTATCTATATTAAAAAAAAATTGCCCCATTTTTTTTTTTTTTGTTACTGCCTTGCTTATGCTGATAAGTTTTAACGTGACTTTGATAAGATTTATCTGAAATAAATCTTAATATTTAAATAAATAATAACTGTCATCTGTTAAAAATATATATATAAATCTTATTAATAATTTATAACTGATTGCATCTAAACCTAGTGTCCCAGTTTATACCTAGGTCATAAGCCATTGATAAACATATTAAATGTTATAGTGGCAAAACGTGATAATTTTTAATTCGCGATATTTTGACATGGATCGATCCCCATTTTAGCGGTTGTGTTAAGATTTGTAATTTAATTTGTTGGACCTCTCGTCTATAGAAAAATCTAAAAAGCCCTTGCAGTTACAATATTGTAGTTTCACATAATATAATAAACGACCACAGAGAGAGGAAAGAGAGTGTCATCAACTGAGTGACCCGTAATTTGGTTCAGTAAATGATATCCGGCAACATTTGATCCGGTTAAAAAAAACCTGTACATCAAAAATAATTGGATAAAAAGGCATTTGGTAAAAAAATAGCAATCAATTAATATTTTAATTACTGTTTAAGGCATAAATATATAAAATAATATGATTAAATTATAAAAATAATATAAAATCAAATATTTAGAAATTAAAATTATGAGCGACACCCTTTAAATACCACTTATATACATATATATTTATTTTAGTATAGTTTCATAGTTTTCTACTATATTGCTAGACATTGATCTATGTTTTTTTTTTTTATTTCTTTTCGTTAGGTTATTTTTAACCAGAAAAATGTTTTCAAAACATGTATGTATCGTTGAATATATTTTATTTTGTACAATTTTGTACAACTAAAACAAAATTTTGTACACCCCCTCCCCCATCTTAATTCGACCAAAAACTTTTTCCTTATGCGCGTGCTGAAGATATGTAAATTAGTACGACACGTAGCACAATTGTAAATTTTCCGTCATATCAATTACCTGCAATGGTTTAAACGGTGGAAAATTATAAACATTACCCATGCATAAACTACGTAGGACCTAGTGCTCATATATATATATATATATATATCCATAACTAACTATTAGTATATTAGTATTTTAAAATTATAAATACATTTTTTCATACAATTTACAAAACAACAATTTATTACCGAGCACTATTATAGGATAGATTATAGCATTCTTATAATAAATTAATATACCTATATGGCTATATAATTATAATTGATAGATTTGCAACTTATGAAAAAGATTTTTAGCATGTACTGTTTTTTAATTTTTCAATTCTCGTTATTTTAACGTAACGAATTTATTGATCTTACAATCGTGGTTTTTTTTATATGTACTTATGTCACATTCACGATAATTAGTTAATAAAATGCATAGATTTTTAACTTTGCGGGTGATTTTGTATCTAGATTTTATTTTAATAAATCAAAATTAAAAATACCTAGTACTTTTTTTGTAATCGGGGAAGACAAACAAAAAATAGGAGAATAGGGAATTTTTACATTGAACCAATTTTTAATTTTTATTTCTTTATTTTGTTATAGGTAATTCAAACTTGATATTTTTACATTATCTTTTTTATCTATGGTATAATTTTTAAAGCATTTTGACTATATAATAAATCTTTATAGACAGTTTATATTAATTTTTTTTTTATAAACTTCGAAAAAAAAATCAAAAGATAATGAACAATTAATAAATATCAAAGATGAAATAATGAGTTTAAAAAATAAATCATATACCGCTAAGATTTTCATAATCACTAGGTACAATTATAACTGATACCAAAAAAGTATCCAACAATCAATGGGCTAGCTATTACAACAAAAAAATCAGTTAGACCAAATAAGTATCTGAAGTTGCTCAATTTGCTCGTTACTGCAGTTATATTTTGTTTAAATTTGATATTTCAATTTTTCTAAACCTCATAAACTTATTTTAACTGATAATTATTTTGTATAAAACAATTTGGGTTCTATCATTAAAAAAATCATTTCAATCTATGAAAACGTTTGAATATATTAAAAGTTTATATACTCCATAAATTAAAAATGTAGAATTATTATAAATTTAAAGCTAGATATTTTTAAGTAAAATTACAGTTTACCATCGATAACGTAATATATCAATATATTTATAAACGCATATAATATTATAATACTTACTATAAGTTATTCAATAAGTTTCGAAACTCTTAATTACCATAATACTTCAAGGAGCAATAACAGATAATACAGCTCTACATTAATAAATAATAATGTACAATATAATAACATCATTACAAAAAATTGAATTTTACAAGACATGGATTTGTACAATCAATTTAGTACAAAAATCAAGAACTAGAATAACAAAATATAGACAGCGACGAAGCTGAAAGACAATACATAGTCAATAAAAAATTTGAACTTTTCTTAGTTAAGAAAATTATGAAAAACATTTAATTAAACCAAAATCAAAAGATAATGAACAATTAATAGATACCAAAGATATAAGTAAAAATGTAGACTTATCATAGCTATATGTTTTTTTTGTGAGTTGTTATTTACAAATTATTGTAAGTTATTTTCAGGATTGGTAAATTAGGTTCCAAGTGATCTTTTCTCAGTAATTTGGGTTCCAGAGAAAATTATTGTTTCGTTTATCCATTTTTTAATCATCTTTATTAGAAGTCAAATTTTATAATTATGGAATAAATATTGTATAAATAGTATTGGTATACATTAAATTATATGTGTTTGTTTTTAATATTAAACATGGTATAAATATAAAATAATAAAAAATCTTATGGTATAAATTAAAAAACAAATTTTATATCTATCATTATAAGTCAATAAAATTAGGTATATGTGTTTTATGATATTATGTTGTCGGCAAAATATTTTTTAACAATTTTAAATCAGGTTATCGTATTTATATTTTATAGTGTAATAATACTATTTAGTCGTCTGTTTCCTTAAATGTAGGTTCTTTATCGAGCATAGGTACTTTTCTTTTTTTCTTTTGGGCTTCGTAATTTTACACGCGTCTCTTATCGATTTGTTTATTAATTAGTTTTTATTTTAATATTAAAAAAAATAATAACAACTATGACTCAAATAGCAAATTTATGAATGCTTTCAAAGTTACTGCTAAACGAGGCCAGACAAGATCTTGCCAAGGTTATATGTTATTTCATTATTTTACTCACAAATTGAGAAATTATTTAGTAATGACTAATGATCAATTACAATAACTACAACACAGCACATTAATTTTAGTTTCATTTTTAATTATTTAAAACATTTAACTTCACCTTTATTGTATATTTGTATTTTTTTCAATAACGTAAAAACCAAGGCACTATTAAAGTTGGATTTAGGGAAGGGCTAAGAGACCTATACATTTTTTTTTTATATAAAATTAGGGCCATGTACAATAGTATAACTCAATGCTAATTATTTCATTAATTCGGCTCTGGACACTGTTTAACAGCACGAATTTCTCGTAAAGATAAATAAAATTAGATATGGTTATTTTATTATTTTCATTTTAATACTCATATAGACATGCTGATATCACGAAATTCTAAAAATAATACGTGATTGATAAAATGTTCATAAAAATTTATCTAGATGACCATAATTTTTATCTTAAATGGCAGTTAGATATGAATTTTAAAATTTCTCTAAATAAAATAATGATATATAACCGTTAGTAACTAAATATTTAGCTATTACACACATATTTTCACAGCACTGGCCGTTGTCCACGGTGTGTGTTGGTTGTCGAATAGACGGTACGTCTGCGCCGACTGTGCGGTGTGTTCATAAATATATATATATATATATATATATTTTAAAGGTAATAAAATCGTATGAATGCAAAATATATTGCAAGTCCGTCTTGAGTACATTTGAACAAACGATTTTTATTTTAATTAAAATAAAAACAACAACGATTTTTACAATAATTGCCTACGTATATGACTATGTTTTATTGACTATGGTATATTATGCTATAATATAATATGATGTTGTATCTGTTTCTACGCGACGTATTGTGGCTGGACGTCGTAACGTCTTCATGGGATCCTGGTAGTCCGGGGCGCTTAAATTGACGATCTTCGTTTTTTCTGCCACCCCCCCTAGGCCCCAAATGACATCGAATTATATATCACTGCTATGGATTTGTTTTTGCAGCTAAAAAAATGTACTGGTAGACTGTAGTACTAATGGAGTTACCCATTAACACCTATAAACTATTAGGCGAACGTATACGTTGCACGCCGCGACGCCTACCGGCATCTGCCTAAATGTCGAGCCGACGGCGACGGTCCGATCAGCCGGTTTGTTTCGACGGCGTAGAATGCGTACGGATTATACTGGGTGAATATCGTGAACTGCATTGAGACGGCCGACGCTAATGTGATGTTGTCCTCAAAAACACGCTTTACGGGAATAACGGTACTGCCCTGTAGAATTGACCAAATTTGATTATTATTTTTTTAACTGAAAGAGGAAAATATTCTACAGCCCGCATCGAACTTCTTTTTTCGGTATTTTGATCTCAAACTTATCAATAGGTCTTTTAGAAAAAAAGACATTTTTTAGCTTTTTTTTTATAAATTATTTTATACTATTATTTATTAAAAAACCTGAGTTCGATGTGGGCTGTAGAATATTATTGTTTATCAATTAAAAAATAAATTATCTGAAAATATTCAGTTGTCAACGAGTGTTATTCCCATGAAGTCATTTTTGTCTGCCGAAACGCCCGAAACGGACAACTAAATATTTTATTATTTGTTAGTTAATGACATGTACCAGCACATTTACCGCGTATAAAAATAACTTATTATTATTATTACTACGGAATTGATTAAATATTATTGTTATTATTTTCAGCGGCACTCGGCGCACAAGTTGGGCCACAGTGCGTAGTGCTCTGCATGGTCCGGTCTTAATCAGTCCGGTCCTAACACTCCTAACATACAAAAACTATGAATCATCCGTTTGGTCCGGTTCAATAATTTTGAGGAGTAATTCAGTCTAGTCCTCGAATAAAATGCATTATTTTCAGTCCCTTTCGGTTTCAAAAAAATGAAAATAGTTCAGTCCGGTTCGGTTCGGTCCCTATCACGGTTCTTAAAATCTATGTAAGTTATTTTTACGTAATACCATTGATTATAAATACTATAGATAGCTCACTTAAAAACAATATCTTTCCATATTGTGATGCAAAACGCATCAATGTCCAGCCTGTGCTAATATTGAACCTTACGGTCCGGTCCGAAATGTTTTAAGAGATCGAATCAGCAATCCGATCCCGGTCTACTCTATATGAATAAATTTAATAACTGGTCCGGCCCGGGCTGTATATAATACGTAGTCATGGTTCGGTCTGAATTTGGTCTTCTATTAAATTTTTAAGTGTGGTATGGTCCAAATTCGGTCCCTTCCACAAATTTTAAGTCCAGTCCGATCTTTAAAATAACGGACCGTGCAGAGCTCTAGGCAACAGATATTCTAATTCTTTTTCTGCCGTGAGTACGAAGTACCGCGTATTATAACTTGCATTAATTATTTAAAAATGTGTATTCTTTAAGTATATAAGTTTTTACATTTAATTATAATTTAAAAATAAAAATTACATATATTTTTACAAAACATTAAACATTTCAAAAATATAAAATTAATATAACATAGAATTTAATGACGTATTTATATTATTATTATTAAACTTAGTTCGATGTTACCTATACAATATACATATTATATGATGTATAAAATAAAAATATCTATCGAATACCTAGTTAAAAAACAAATAATAATTCATGGTAGGTACATAAACTGCTTTTAATGTAGAATTTCAAGATTCACTATTTCGTTCAACAAATGATTTTTATAAAAATAAACAAGTTAAGTTTCCATTTTATTTTATCAAAACTCAGTATCTCGTTCTACTTTTTCCAACAAAAATGTCCGTAAAATGTGTATTATTTAGACTTATTATACAACAATTATCAATATGTTTTTTATTTATTCGTAACTACTAACTATTGATTATTGAATACAAGTTATAACTATAATTATAATTTTACCTTTCGGGGCCCATACTATAAAATAACACGAACTTTTATTGGTTACCCTACGTTGACCTTAGGAAAGCTACCCTGAACTTGATAGTAATTATTATAATTTTTTTTCAATTTTATGTTTCCATATTGATCGTTTATGAGAAATTTTATTTTATTAGTTAATAATCCTTCTTTTGGGGTCATGTCTTTAAAATAGTATGCGGAACCCTACATCATTATTCATTATCTCCCACTAATTCATCAGAAGAACCCGCCAAAAAATAAATTCTTCATCTACAAATAGACTTGTTGGTAAAACTTTTAAATTATATATAATTTCAAATTTGTTTTTTGCCATTGGTTCATATTGAATTCCATAACTAATAAAATCATTTAGGCATTTCAACAATTTATTAATTTTATTTAAATATTAATTTTAGTTATGTATAGTACGTTAGTACGTCATTACTGCTGTGTTTGGTGTAAATACTTCATCGTATTTATCCTTGGAGTATTGTTTTTCAATTTACATACTCTACCAAAATTTGAAGCAGTAAAGCGGTATTTTCGTTCTCTATGCCAATCGTCGCTTTTATAGCTCGATATACTGTTTTTCTTTCTAACAAATTGATTTCTTGAACACTCAGCTTTAAGTTATTTAAAATATTAATTTGACTATGTTCATAATCTTCCTACATGATTTTGCATATTTAATGATTATTGCATATTTTTACTAAATTCAAAATATATTGTATTGAATTAATATAAGATTTGAAAAAAAAAAATATCAATAAAGTTATATCAAATAGAAAAATTAAAAAAAGTTCTAAATAAAATTTGAAGATGGTAATGTTAATTGATTTTTTAATCTATGATACCTTTTTTACAATATTTAAATTTAAGCACAAATATTAATATTTTAAAAATTTTCCATATAAATAATTAAAATTTTATTACGTATTTGTTGCATATTTTTACGATTTTTACTGCATATAATATATAATATATTTTGATACTTTTTAGTGCATAAAAATCTGCGCTCTAGTAATAACTTATGTATACACTTGTAAGGAAACGACTACGACATGACGTACGAAGTATAAATGCACGCAATGTTTTCATCAATAGATCATTGAAGTACGAAGCCTACACGAAAGAATAGCTGTAATGCAATTACCATTTCGTATTTTAAATAAAATTATTTTGAATATAATTATAATTTAAATTCGAAAATAAAGATTCAATAATATTTTTAATGTATATAATAATAAAAGTCTTGTGCCCCTTCCCACAACTGGACATAACTTGGAAGGCCCAGTGGCGCCAGTCTCCGTCGCCAGCCGTCAGACGGACGGGACGTGCCTGTATGGGAATACCACGCACGAACTGCCTGCCGTATGGGATCCTGGTTGTTTCGTGTGAAAAATACAACCATACTGTATACGAAAATTAGGACAAAAAAGTTAATTAAATTATTAAAAACATTAAATTCCTCCGTTTCAATTCACCAAAGTACACACGAGTTAAAATCGTTTCGATTTGAAAATAAATTGCGCACAACCCACAAATGACATATAATACATATAAGTAAATAAATATTAAACTTTTTATTTTTTATCAAACTTTATAATTATACCCATAAACAACCAAATAGCAACAAATCGATTTATCCAATAATAATACGCTTTTAAACTCTCCAGTATATGACAACATATTTTTGTTATAAATATATTGTATACTGTATAGAATCAATTTAGTACATAATAAAATATATAATATATACATTGTCCCACGAACATCTGTCAAATGAAATAATGAAATCACTTTTGTTCTAATCAATATTTTTAAAAAATGTCTTTTAAATATAATTCATAGGCATTTGCATTACATTTTTAGTATACATTTTTTATTTATTAATACCAAAAATAAAAAAACAATAAAAACTTAAAAATTGATTAAAAAAATTTCAAAAATATTCAAAATAGCCAATTTGTAAATCTGATTTAAAAAAAAAAATGTAGATGGTAAAAACATTTATTTAAGTCAAGTGGCTGATTTTTACATCATTTTTTACATCTCGTAACATAAACTAAATCGTAATTTACTGAACAAGAATATTGATATTTAAAAAAATTGTAAAAAATCAGCCACTTGACTTAAATGTCTTACCATCTACATTTTTTAAAATTAGATTCATAAATTGGCAATTTTGAATATTTTTTTTATCAATTTTTTAGCTTTTTATTTTCAGTATTAAAAAATAAAAAATAAAAAATGTAAACTAAAAATGTAGCACAAGTGTCTATTAATTATATTTAAGAGTATTTTTTTTTAAATATTGATTAGAACAAAAGTTATTTCATTTGTCAAATGTTCGTGGGACAATCAATCCCGTATAGAAATAAACTGACCGCAAACGGCACGAAAAAGGTGGTAAGCGGTCATTTTGTACGGTCCATTGTTAATACTGCATAAAACACACTTTGTACGGTAAGATAAAAATTTTAGTTTAAGAATGCGAATACTTTGTACTATTGTATACATAAGTCATAAAGTATATATATTATTGTCTATATAGTTATATAACTCAATAGTAAATATTAAGTATAATAGTATATTAGTATATATAATGTGAAAATTAAATATAAAATAAAAAATACATTAAAAACATTACAAAATATAGTATACTAACTATAAGTCAAAATAATCAGTTGTTTTTAATCATAAGATTTTAAGAAACCTTTAAAAATGTTCACAAAAATACTTATTTTGTATAATATGTAATAAATTTAATAATATTTTTAACAATAAGAAATATACTATACCTAGTTATTTAAACATATACAATTAAGAAATAACAATACAATATTTGTATAGTATACCTACTGGTTCTATATGATTTGTAGAAATTTAGAAGATACGTAGATTTACCAAATAATATTTAAACTTAGAAACATTATTAATAAAATTGGTCATGACTTCATACCTTATGTATATTATATTGATATATGTACAATTTATACATATTATTGTACAAATTGTCCGCGTTCTGCCTGACCGTATAAAGTGACCTAAAACTAAAAAAGGAGACTAATGTGTTTCTACCCGAGACGATAGAATAAGGTATATATGTAAGTTCTTACACGGTAAAAAAAAGGTATACGAATGTAAGTTCCTACACCACCTATATTATTATACATAATTTATAAGTTATGAATCTAATATCAGTTATATACTTATATCATATTATAATTCATTTTAATATAATAATAATTTATTTATTATGTGGTTATATTATTTTTCACTTATTCAACACTATTATATTCTTCTAAATTATATTATTTTCATATCGTCAGTTTGATAACTTATAGTTATAATAAATTATAAAAATTTAGTATACAATATTTTTATTTTACTTTTAAATTATATAATGATATTTTTATTTCTTAAAGACAGTATCCTCAGTTTGATAACCCATAATATTATATAAAATATTTTTTTCGTGTAATAGGAACTTACACATCACATTTGTAGGAATCAACATATGTTATTCTTTACCTGTTACTCTAGTGTAGGAACTTACGATTCCCGGTAAAAGGTACCGACCGCATCGCCGCGTCGGTCCCGATAACACCTTACTTAAGCAAAATATCACCGTTACGCTGGAGCTATCATCACAGGTACTCATAGTCTAACCCTGGCCAGCTTTACTTCTACCTATAAAGCACACTAGTGTCGTATATAATCTACCACAGTTTTTGTGATTTGCATAATCTGGTGCAACTTAATAAAAACAATTACAAAAAAAATGATTAATTAATTAATAAATATGAAGAGCAATTTATCGGTTATACCACAAAATTAAACTCTTATTTTACTATTTATACATTGAACATTGTTTTGGGGGTCAATGAGAACTATCTTCTCGTGGTGTCCCGTGGTTAACTAAATGGTTCGCAAACTATAATTTATACAGGGAAGTAGAAATAAATTTAGTGGAAACGAAAATTAAACCTTTTTCGTTTTGGCGGAATCAACTGACGCCCAATAATCAAATAATCATCACTATAGTAAAAATTATATTTATTATTATTATTGTAATGAAATGTTAATAATATAATAAATGTAATGCTTTCTATTAAATTAAGTCGACTTACTGTAATACTAGTAGACGGTAGTAAAATAAATTATTTTTTCTGTTTATTATTTGTAATATAAATATATTATAAAATAGACTTTAAACTTTAAAGTATAGGCTGGCAGATTGTCTCTGCTCAGAATCGTTTTTCGTATACGCTAATGATGCATTATTGAATTTTTGAATTTTACATAAAAATACATTTTATATACCTACCTATTTATGTTTATTAGTAGTAATAAATTATTACAATCGAGTGGTATAACCATTTTTTTTTTTTTTTACCCACTTAAGTAACAACGGTAGTCGTTATAACGGCACACTTACCGTTTATAATCGCACATTTTACACCGTTCAATAACGCACACATTTAATACACAGTTAAAAATTAAACAGTAAAATCATAAAACTGTTTTTTATCTGGACAAGTAGCCTTATCTCAACAAACGCCTTAGGAATCAAACATGGCAAACCTAAAAAAAGTTTTAACAATAATCCCGATTGTGAATTTTTATTATTGTATTTTTTTTTTTTTTTTTTTTTTTGATATTGCAATAGAACTGATTTTTCTGTAAAATCTCGAAAGTTTTAATTTTATGATTTTGTGATCTTGATTAAATATAATTAACTGGTGTACAATACTTAACAATATATAATGTTATTTCATACGTTATTAACAGAACCTAGGACTTATAGCGCTTAAAGTCATTAAAATAAGCAATTAAAAACATCATTATAAACACTCAAATAAGCATTTAAAAAACTTAAACTTGAGCAAAAATATTTAATCAAAAAATAAATACAATTTTACATGATAAAGTAGGTACTAGACATAATTTGTAACTGTGCTAAAAATAATATAATTAAAGATTACAAAAAATATTGAAAGAAAGTGATTAGGAAAAGTTTTTAACTTAAAATTCAAAAAAATCAAAATAAATCTATATATTATAAAAAAATCAAATTTTACTTTTGAAAGATAAGATAATATCGAAAATACCAAACCATTAAACATATAATTTCTATACCGAAATTATGTATTATACGTAGGTACTCGTTTACTTGGTATTCGTATGGAGTATATTATAAAAAAATTGTGCCAAAAAAATTTACCTATAATTTTAATTTTTAATTTTTTTTTAATATTTTAATATATTCATATGTGTTTTACATTTTTTTAACTTTTAAATTTAATTCACAATAATACGATAGTATATGCTTTTTTATACAATTTAATTACCGAGATAAGGTCATTTGGGACCCAATTTACTAATCCCGATTTTGTCGCCGTTATTAGCGACGATTTTCCGAATTATGTGCGCATAAGCATCGTAATTTCTCGCATAATTATCCACAGGTATAAAGAAAATCCATAGCAATAACGAATTATCTATGGATAAGTATCCGAGAAGCTGCATCGTGCATGCACATATCTAACACCTAATTCTGTGACTCGTCACTGATTTAGGCAACATTTTTTTGTTCTGATTAATGTACTATGGTCTGTGACTACATCCATAGGATATGATTTAATATTATACTTACTAATGCTAATAACTTATCAGTGATAAATAGTAAGTTACCATCTTCAAATTATATCTAGAACTTTTTAATTTTTCTACTTGATATAATTTTATTTTATATCTTTTTTTTTCAAATTGTATACAATACATTTTGAATTTCGTAAAAATATGCAATAATCATCAAATATGCAGAAATATGCAAAATTATATAGGAAGATTAGGAATATAATCAAATTGAAATTTTAAATAACTTAAAGCTGAGTGTTCAAGAAATCAATTTGTTAAAAAGAAGAACAGTATTTCAAGCTAAAAGCGACAATTAGCATTAGTCACGTGACTTTTATAAGATTTATCTGAAATAAATCTTAATATTTGAATAATATGAAAAAATAATTACCGTCAAAAATTCAAAACATATTTAAATCAATTAAATCAAATTTTGGGCAACAATTGTAATTTAAATTACAGTATCTTAATACATTTTAAAATTGCATTTAATATTAATTATTAATATCAATGCTTCCATTGCTTCTTGGGAAACAATTTATCTTAACTTTGTTTTAATTTTAAAAATAGTCTCTCACAACTTCACAAGTAACTTGGGTACTAACTAACGTTAATACAATATTATTTGTATGCTATAGCTATATTATACTGTTAAAACAACCAGTGTTGAACCATATGTATATTATGTACCACATTGAAAACATACTGTAAATAAGTAAACAATTATTAAATGTTTTACAATTATTGTATATTTGTATATATCAAACAATGAAATGGATCCAGCTTAAATTTAGTTCATGTTCTTAATTAGGAGGTTGAGAGTCTTCAGTTAAAAATGTGTGAATGTTTATTTAAAAGTATTTCTAATAGAATTGAATTAAATTAAAGTGGTTTGTTGTAAATAAATCATAATATTTAAATGTATTTTTATCAATAATTTAGTTAGAAGTGAAAGTTCTAGCAACACGCCAACACATCTGCAGGAATTTATTTATTTATAGTTTGTAGAGCTAAACATTTTTGGATTCAAGCAAATGCAATCCAGTAGTAATTTTAAATTACTTATACATTGATTACCTAAGCTATTTGTACAAAAACCGTGTATACAATTTAAAGTTTCTATTTTAAATCTATCATTTTATGAAATACATATATAGCCGTTAATTGCAGTGAACCAACCGCTTGATGTCTCTTTCTCTCTCTCTCCTGGCTATACTATCCAAGAGTTATAGCCGTCACTAAAATATCTCAACTGTAGATGTAACATATTTTAAAAATGTAGGTAATAAAACTCTTGCCTATTTTTTGGTGTAAAAGGGTATCGGATGGTCAAATATCAATACTCAGTATAATATATCGAAATCTCAACTTTAAAATATACTAGTCCAAAGTATTTTTTTAATTATAATATATTACAATATAAATAACGCTAATATCCATAACAATTATTTTAATAACCTTATTTATCAGACTGATATATTTAAATAGTACATCAGTCTTAAATGTCAACGGATAACAATATTTCGATTAACGATATAGACACACTTAAATAACGATTAAGATAGCATAATGGTTCTATATTGAGAATTCATTGTTTACATATACAACTGTTGTTTGAATTAGTCATCAAATATGTTAGTTAAAAAAGGACCATGGTCTTTAATCGGCTGTGTTTGCTTGGTATGTCTTGTCATTGAATAGGTCACGATAATGATTGTTGACTAATAGCTGATAATATCGTGTTTAATTTTAATTAAATGATAAACCGTTGTTACTGTTGAACAAAAATATAATTCTGAGCGGAAATGTAATTTGATTAAACACGATTTTAATGGATACTATATACAGTTCATAGTTCATACTGAACATTATATGTTTTATGTTTTACTATAGTTCATACCGAAATAATATTTCATGAATTAAAAAAATGTTAAATCTGTTTTTTAGTATTGTGCACCCCTAGCAAAAATTTTCTGCGCACGCTTATATCATTATAATTATACAATATATGCGGTCATGCACTCCCACATGTACACACACTGTATTGTATACTGTATACATCAACGACTGTAACTCACAAAGTGTGAGGCGCGACTGCTTTGAAAAAATATTAATATTGACTATATTACACTATATTGTCTATATAGATACAGTATATAATACACTAATAAAATTGTTATTTCATTTATTCACGGTATGGGCGATTGAATTTTTTTTTTGGAGATACTTGAAAAAAAAGTTTGGGAACCGCTGGTATAAGTAAAAGGTTAGGTACTTATGTTATTGTATGTACGACTATGGAAGGATTCACAGGTATTTGTACTTTGTAGTTCGGTTTAAATTTGCACTTTGTTCAGTCCACAAATGAGGGTTAAAATCTACGTCGTCGCTTATAATATATAACTGTCAATAGGGTAATCTGAAAACTTAATTACTCTTAAGATATATACCTACTACTTAGATATTACAAAGATAAAATCATTTTTAAATTAAACGACACATTAAATTAATATAGCAGTAATAAACTGTAGCAATTTAAACGTATGTCATCGTAACGGATGGCAATGTATTTAATATGAGAAGACTAAACATTGTCAGTTTTCATATACCAATTTAAGGTAAGAAAATAAGACTGACAAAAGTTAAATTAGACCTATTTATCACCTTTTTATCAAACCGGTATTCTGACAAAGTTTAAAATCGTTCAGGTATTATTTGAGATTTTAAAGAAATATAATAGTATGGCAATCGGTCAAAAGTCCGGGGACAAGTCTGATTTAAAAAAAAAAGTTGAACAAAAAGTCTGAACACATTTTTAGTGTAAGTCAAACTGCAATATGATAGACATTTGCACAGTTACGGATTTCTAGGGAAGTTTGCTTTTATTGATGGTACGAACGAACCTATATTATACTAAACGCATATTATAGTTTTTTTTATGTCATATACTGCGTTAAATTATTAAACAATGAACGTTTAACTGTATCCTGCAGATTATATTATATTATATTAGTCCCAAATCGAAAAAATGTACACTTAAAATACACAAGAAAAGTATACACAAATATGAACATGAATACATGATTGAAACGGTATAAAATAAAACATTAAAAACAAAAAAAATCGATTTTTAGTAAACACGACAGGATAATACATTTTGAATTCGATTTCGATAACGGTCATCAACCGATGGACGTAGCCCATTCGGCTCCCGTTTTACAAAAAAGTAATTTCCCAAACAGCTCCAGTATTTTATAACACAAATTCCTCCTCATTTCATACCGACTGTCTCAAAAGTTGTATGGTAAAAAATGTCTTGGTGAACGTTAAGTAAATTTAAAAGTTTTTTTGTAAGACGTGTATGTATATATAAAAATTAAAAAAAAAAACAAAAATTTAAATTTAAAGTAAATTTATTTGGCACAATTTTTTTATACATATACTCCATACGAATATTTTTGCCGAGGACACGAGTACGTATAATATATAATTTCGATATAGAAATTATGTTCAATGTTTCGGTATATTCAATATTATCAATATGCCTATCTTATATTTTCGGTATTCGGTTTTATACATTTTAAATTTTTAAAATACGATATACCGGTATACAGTGCTCGATAGTAATCCCTACGTCCTACATGTTACGGTAAAAAAAAAAAAAAAAATAACAATCAACATGCATAATTTATTCAATATACTAAAATACTAAATAGATAACAAAATTAATAATTATTGTTTTTGAAATAAAAATACCATAAGATTTGTTTGCTTATTCCAGAGACTTAGAAGAGCTCAAATTGGTATACCGGTGTATTACCGTTAGCAGTTTGGGAATTTACCTGTTTGTAAATTTTTTTTGACGGGAGCCGTTTTGGAATAAGTAAACAATGGACGGGAGCAGTTTGGGATGCGCCGCAACCGATGAATAACATCTGTACCGTGGTTTTAGGGTTTTTAATCACGCACAGATTTCACGGTGTTAAAGTTTATGCGGCCATGCGGGTGTGCATAAATTATTTGGTTTAATAATCTACAGTGGTTTTTTCCTTTTTTTAGTTTTCAAAGATTTTTGTTTTTGAACGAATACATGATGGTTATGTTAGTTGTCAATGACGTAGAGATAGGATGTGTTGGTAAAGATATATTTGTAGTATTTTATAATAATTGTTTCGAGTCCGTCGCTCGTCGCAATACGGTGTTACCGAGGTATTTCGTTACGACGTAGTGATGAGTCACGTGTTCGGGGCGCGCCCAGGTAAATAATAACTATTTAATTACTGATTTTTAACGACCGATGGGTCGTAATTAGAATTCAGAATTTTAACACTACTTGTACCTAACTGGTCGTCAGTCGTCACTAGTCATAATCAACGCATTTTTAAAAAAAAGGTCATCATCATTCATTATATAGAAATGCATTAATCCCGCATAGTTTTCCCAAAATCAAATTTTTTAACACTGATAACTTATAAGTACTCGTTGTAATACACATGTGCACATTTATTCAAAATAACATTATCGTCTAGAACCGCAGTTATCATGTTTTATTAAAATCACGAAATCACAAGCAAATGAAATTCATTTTATTTAATACAATATTTAAAAACGCTATAGGATGTATACATTTATTCCATTCTAAGTATTATTTATTGTTATACTGTACAATGTACATAATTTATTTTATCTTTTTATGTATTAAATTATTTTAAATTTATATTAAATTTATAAGATCTAATATATTGAATTATTTTTACGACGATTTGTTTGATAAATATTTATTTTTTAACTGTCTATCAGACGCGTGGGATTATTAACGGCGCCCTTGTACATAATCATTGACGTTGTCTGTTTTTTTAGGGCAGGGCGGTATTTGTAATAAAGATTGTTTACTTATTGTGTCTGAAAACATAGTGTGAGAGGAAGTGACATCCTTACTTATCCCTTAAATAATTAACTAATAATAAATCTGTGCGTGTAGATATAATAACGTTGTATAGGCGTATAGTCCGTAAAGTTTTAAATAATTGTAAAATTAGCGAAAATATATCAATAGTTATTAGTAATAACTTATTAATTATTATGGTATATCCATATTCTATACTATAATGAGCGAAATATTTAGTGTTTATACATATTACATTATAAATGTATTCGGTCTAGAGCATTTCGGCATAAACCGTTTGTATCGTATGTATATGTACTTCACAACCAACTCGATGTAGGTATCAGTCTTCCTAAAAAATTAAAAATAATTGATGTGGGTAAATGAACACTTGAGAATTGTTTAAAGCTATAAAACTTCATAGTTAAAACATCATTTTTACGTGAAATCGTCCAAAATATTATTATAGTGTATTAAAACGCATATATCTATTAAAATCGTTTTCATATTTTTTAATATAATAACATAAATACATAATATATTTAACTTTTTTCATATTTAATATGTACCTATTAATCATACATTTTATTTATTTATTATATACGTATAGATATTCTTTTTTACGTCTAATTGTCTCAACGTCCAAACAGTCATTCGCCCAATTCACCATAAACATGAGTGAACTCTAATATACAATTATTAACAGCCATCTTTTGATATACTATATTATAGTAATTAGTACTAATTAAAATATGTAAATGTTCTAGATTTATGAACTAAACGTGTCTTTTTATTGAAGTAATCGTATTGACGTTTCCCGACCACGTTATACAGTAGGAACCTTTAGGCTAGGTTTAGGCTCGTTTTGAATATTTTTTTGTTGGAAATAGTTGCACAGTTATTAGCCGTCCGAAATATGAACTTATTATTTTCAACAGATATCGATGACACGATAATATTATTATATCGAAATAATTACGAAACCGGGTGCCCCTACATTATCGGGTCTGAATGCATGCGCATGCGTATGTGTATAGGCTGTAGAAATTTAGAAACCAATCACGCTTCTCCGGGGTTTCGGCGGCGGTGTGTACCTACTGTGCTGTATGGCTAGAGCCTTGGCATTCAGATTTCAGATATCGATCAGTGTTGAGGGATATTTGGACAGATCTAGAGCAGAACTATATTATTTTCAATCGTCGCCACTACGCCCCCGTAAGTATGATAGAACTTGCAAAATTATAATATTAGAAAATAATATGTGTATTAATAAAATGTATTTACTTATTTATCATATCTACTTTTGGCATCTGTGAATTTAAATTTAAATTATTTTTTAATTTATTTAGGTATATTAATATTGTTCAGTATGCTTTAATAAATTAATTAAATGCGTTTCATATAAGTAGTCGATTTCGGATTTATAATTGTCGATCACGAAATGTTTATACAATTTTATTTTGCGATTTTTATAATAAAGTCTTAGCGATCACTAGACTGTATAATCAAAAAATATATTAACATATAATAGATAAAAAACCATCCGACATAATATTATGACTCTATGATGAATGTGTGAATAACGATATCTTTTTTTGTTTCTAAGTAAATTTTGTCACCTACCTAATACCGTGGACAGTTGGAGTACACATGGTGATTACTTTTAATTCAATAACTAAATATAGGTAGTTACTCTATCATAATAGTATAATTAGCATTACTCTATTATAATTATTAATTTATAAAATGTTTAACATATATTTAGTTCAACCTATCGTAGGTATTCAATAAAAACGGAATAAAATAATGATACTAATTAATAGAAAAATAAATACCTATTTATTATAATGTACGTAGTATAAAAACATAATAAAGTATCCATAGTATAATATAGGCTGAAGACTGTCTCTGTTCAGAATCACTTGTAAACAATGATCTATCATTGTATTTAAATTTAACGCATCAATTACAGACATCTACTAAAAAGCAAAACTAATTGCCTAGTTTTTTTTAAAAATATATTTTGTGACTAATTCAAATACTAATTTTGTATGTACAAATCATGAGCCATATAGGTATGTAAAGCTACGAATCATTATTTTAACAAAATCGTTATTTATTTGTTTTCCTGAATTGTTAAATCCAAATAAAATTATCTTTCAGTGCGATATTATAAAGGGATGGACGTTTTATTTTAATTTAAGTTTTGACTAAAACATTACCTAACGAGATATTGTAATATGTATATTCATTATTTCTATATAGTTAAGAATTAAATTAATTTGAATTAACAAGATTTTAAAATATTATGTTCATTGTTTTACTAATAGGTATGTTAAATTAAATAATTATTTTAGGTAATTTTCACTTAACCTTGAGGTCGAAGTTTAAGAAAAAAAACAACAAGAAATTGATCTTGTTGTAATAATTATATAGTAGGTTTTGAATGTTTTGTGTGTAACTATTTACCTCGTCAATGAGTATAGGTCACAGTTATAGATGCGGACGATGCGGTTAGTTTGATAGTTCAAATTTCACAGTTTAAGTTGTGTACGAAACTGCAACAATTTATTTTATATATACATGTATAATATATAATATATATAAATTATATGTATAGATACCCACCGATACGATAACCTATGTGTTATTATGTACATATATTATTTAATTAATGTTATGTCTAAAACAAATTCGTAAGGAAAATTCAAATTTATTTTTAAGTTTCAACGCAACGAGTAGGTATTATAGTATAATTAATTTATTATTTCAATATTTAATTTTTTTGTTTATGCGATCACTGATCACTACGATCTATTAAAGACAATATATGCATAATGCATATTAAAAAATGTTAAATAAATTAGAGTTAATAATTTTATAATATTATAAATTTATTATTTCAATTTTTGATTTTGTTGAATCTATTAAAAACAATATGCGTATGTTACAAGATAACAAACGATGTGCAAACGTTATCGATCATAGAGGCAAGTCACCGATCAAATGTGTACCTTTATTGGCTATATTTAGCTTTAGTGCTATACCATAACAGAATATTATATATCTAATTAAACGATCAACGTATATGTGTTGTCGTGTCGGTGTATACATAGTATCTATACATATTATATATATAAAATAAATTATCGCAGTTTGTTTAATGTATCTTATCGGTTTTGTTGGAGATTATATTATAATGGTAATTTGTTTTTGGCGAAGTTTACATATCGACTTTTAGAAAAAGTGTAATTTTGTCGTAGTTTACCATCTACCTACAAAACACAATTCTAAGTGGAGATGATTCTGGCGTGTCAGTCTATATTACAAAAGATACTTTATAATATATTTGGTACTATAAAAATGTATTTTTATTTTCTAATAAAATCTACTGAGGTTGTAAACATTTTTGACAAAATTATTGCATAGGTATTACCTGTTATTAGTTATTAATTATTTAATAGAAAATCATATTATATAATTGTTATTGACTTGATAACTAATATAAATCAATATTAAATATTAATCTACCGTAGAAGGGACCTAATATGAGCACGTCTTATACATGGAAAGCATGTCTAATGTCTAAATATTTTGAAAAATAAATAATATTAATTATAACGATTTAGGTATTTAGTGGTGAAAAATTTCAACTTTCCACGAATTAAATTCATGATAATTTGAATTTCAAATAGCTAGTTAGTTATATTAATTTATAATAGTAATAAATGTTGTATACCACGCTCGTATATTTCTTTTACATTACTTCAATTTAATAATAGTTTTTATGTAGTATCTTTGTAATTTTATTCGTTTTAGTTGAATGCTTCTATTTTGAATAAAGTGAAAATAAAGTACAATAAAACTTAAGATTTGTTAGTATCTTTCACTTCAATGCTACCAGTATCTAGATTAAAACAATATTACATATATATACACTCTGAACTTTCCATATTATAAAGTCTAAACAAACAAGAACAAATATAGTATTATAGAGAAATTTGTTAAATAGAATTACGTAAATACGGTTTAGTTTGGTTGTGTTTTTCAAAAATATTTCTGTTAAACAGAAAATGTTGTTAAAAGCTAGTTTCATTGTTTGTATTTATATATTATTTATAAAACGTATAATCAAATCGTGTACATACGACACGTATTTTTTTTTTTTTGCTTCTCCGTTACAAACGAAATGTCTGTACCACTACTGAGCACAATCCTTTTTTTAATATGCCTCCCGGCGTGTGGTATGTATTATTTATAATTTAATTAATTGTTACGAACAACTACAAAATTAGTATTATAGAGAAATTCGTTGAATAGATTTACATAAATATGGTTTAATTTGGTTGTGTTTCTCGAAAATATTTCCGTTAAACAGAAAGTGTTGTAAAATGAAAGCTTCGTTGTATGTAAGTTTTATTGTTTATATATGTACATTGTACGGTCAACTCATGTACATACGTGTAATATCTTATTCTTATTTTTTTGGCTTCTCTGACACAATCAAAATGTTTGTACGACTACTGAGCACAATCCTTTTTTTTAATATGCCTCCTAGCATGCAATGTGTATTATATTTGTATTAAAACTCCCAAACAAAAATGTACTATTTGTCGGAAGTGTTTACAATAAATTTAATGGCGATCACACTCTACGTGATAATATAATAATACAATAGTCACTGCTTATTGGATTCGCGGTTAATTGTCTCATTCGCCTAATATGCTCAAATAGGTTGATGTCGATTACAAATAATACTAACTTCAACTATTGGATTCACTAAACCGGGTAAATGAGGTCAATTATAAATAGTTTAGGAATATTTCCGAAAATTTCTGATTTTATTACTTATATATTTTAACGGTTAATACTTTCGTCACATCGAAAATTACGAAATAACATTTAAGAAAATGTTATCAATTTTTATATTTTATAATTTATGAATGATATCATACATTTAAAATACATAAATAAATATAATTAACAAAATAATAATTAGTACATAGCCAAATGAATTATTTAATTTTTTCTATTAGTATACAAATATAATCTTTTTATTCTTGGACCTTTTGACTCAAATACGGTGGTTCTATAGTGAGTTGAATAAGTGGTAATTACTTTCGCCGATAATATGTTGTTAAATTCGTACAATAATATAGATATAGGACACATAACTATATAGATATTGGTGTGCGTATATTTTACATTTATCTACATTGTATACGGTACAAATTACATTTTCGGAATTTAAGAATTTATCAAACAAACAATAATTAAACGATGACGCACAAAACGTTCGATTTTAATGGATTTTACAGGATCGATATAATACAATACCATTTATAATAGATGGTCAGTTCAAGTTTGATTATTTAGGCAATAAAAATGGAGACACAAACTCGAAACAGTAAATTTTTAAATGTTTAGTGTATATGTATATTGCATTATTGCGTGCAGTATAATAAATATTAAAAAATTAGTTTATAATTCACAATCTCAGGCTAGTTATTTGCATATGAATTATTAATAAGAAGGTTTACTGAAATTATTAGGTCATTAATATAATATGTCGTATACGCATGTGTTAACGTGTTGTTGTTGTTTCTGTTTTACTAAATAATATAATATCAACATTTTAACGAATCATTCATTTTAAAATTATATTTTTAATATAATAGCAAATTTATTATACAATTTGAAAGTAAAAATATTTCAAGGTTTTTTTTATATTTCTATTTTAAAATAAGTTATGAAACCTAAAAAAATATTACAAATTTAAAATAATCATAAATTTCCAAATTTCTCTAATACCCAGAGTACCACTCTATAACAGAGTAAAATAAACTTGAATTCTAAACGTAAAATACTAAAATATATTATGTTGAGCATTAGTTGGACAGATATATAGGTACATTATCTTTCTTCAATATCTCTTTGAAGCATGGTGGTAAGTTGCATTGACCACCTAATTTTTTTAATTTTTGCATGGTGGTTATGACTACTAACCACCTCAAGGAAATAATTTTATCTTGTTTACGCATGGTGGTTAATGAATACTACCACCTCAATTGATTAGTAAATATACCCACGTTTTGATTTATAAATAGTTTTATTTATCCAACTGTTTATATTTTGTGTCATACCATACGATATACGGTGTTGCAGCTGCTTATCTTTATCGTTCCCGTAATATAAATTAAAATTGGAATTTTTGTTTATAACATCTTTGACATATGTATTGATAAGTATATTTTTCATTCATATCAGTCTCTATCACTCAGCAACAATTACTGATATAAAAATTAATACTTTGTAGTGGTTAACAGCCGTAACCACCATTCAAAATATGCACATTATTGATGACCGATAAGCATTTATAAATATTTAAAAATTATTTTTTTCACTTTGAAATTTGAATCATATTTATAATCACATCAAAGATGTCACGTCGTACAAGATTGACGCAAAAAGATGTAGTTCAATACCTCGAAGAAGATTTTCCTTCTGGTTCTGAACTGGAATCAGATGTCGATGACACTGATGAGGATCCGGATTATGAAAAAGAATTTGTTTTGGATTGTTCGGACAGCGAATCGGACGATTCAAATAATTTGAATGATATTGTTTTACCAGCAAACTCATTAGAAACTTGTGCATTTTCAACTTCAACATAAGTTTGCGAAATATAATATTATAAATGGTACTGAAACTTATTTCCTTAGGACACCATCTAGGAATAGACCAAATACTCGTAATTTAGTAACACCTGTCCATTCAAGGTTTATTCAAGAACCTATCCAACATAATTCATAATTTGTCATTATTTATTTTTATTATATTATAATGTCAGTAATAAAGAAATTTGATTTATAAAAAAATTATGTTGTTAATCTATGCATGGTGGTTAGTGTAAGTAACCACCACTAAAACTTAAATAACTTTGTAAGTAATTTAAATTTTACTAAAATAGTGGTACATAGATCATTTATTGACCCACTACTATAAGTATTTTACAAAATTTCAAACTTTTTTTTTTAAAAAAGTTTCTGTGCATTTAGGTAGTGAATTTTTATATATGAACCGTGCTTCAAAGAGATATCTCTAGTTTTTACCAATATTCATTGTATTGTGTGTAAAATAGCGTAAAAATATACAAGTATATTATGAATAATATTTAATATTTTTTAGTTTATTGTATTATCAAAGAAACATCATTCAAAATCACAGAGACAAAAACTTCAACATACGACAGCGATCCGATACCTATATCATTGAACAACAATCGTATTAATCAAATATGTCTTCGCCACAAGAAAACTTATTAGCTAACCTGCCTTCATTACAACACGAAACAGAAGATGAAGAATACCAAGTAAGAATTAAATTTTAAATATGTTTAAACCTAAAAGATACAGAAGTTATTCATATTAGAATGATCACATTTGTTTTCTCTATCTTACAAAATAAGCATAACATAGCAAATTATGAAATTAATATAAATAACCTATTTAGTTTTGATGTTTTTAATATTAAAGTAAATTTATTTATTGTTAAAAAGTATAAACCTCAATTTGGATGATTAAAAATATACATCTTATCAAATATTAATTCTTCCTAAAAATTTTAGGGAAGGTTTTCCTCCTCCCTCCATTAGTACCTACGCCACTGTTGATGTACTGAACCATTTCTTGAAATTTGAAGATATGACTGATACTCGTATTTGGTTATTTTATAGCGATGAACAGTAAAATTTTTGCTGAACGTAATGTTTTTTTTTTTTTGTAATACGGAAAAACAAATACGTTTAATTTAGTCTTCTTAAAAAAAAGTAAAAATGTAATATATGAAATTATGAATAATATTTTAAGATATTTATTTATTATGTTTAATAAATATTCATACCATTTGACTACTCTATTAAATTAATTTAAAAATTTTAATCTATAATATGACTACAATATAATTAATTAAAAATGTTTCAAATTCAATTTTCAGACCAAACAACTTGAAAAAATAAAGGAAGATGAAAATACAATGTAAGTTTGAAAATTGTTTAAATGACAAGTTATAATTTAAAATGTATTATTTTCTTAGTGATAAGTGAAAGATACACAAATAACTGTCAGTTTTATTTTAGAAATTTTAATTTTTTAAAAATAAGTTATCAAATCTTTTATGCAGTAATAAAATTAACTGTATTAATATAAATTCTGGATCCTGTGTCTGAAATGGTTTGTATTAGCTACCTTTACCATTGAGCACACGGTGTACAAATATTAAATGAACACCATTGAAAGTTTAATATTAATATTATTATACTTAGCTAAAATTATATATTTATACATAGATTATTATTTATTATGTAATTATTATTAGCTATATATTATACTCGCTCTTATACCAGCGTCTTAAATTTATTTTAAAAGAAACATGTTATAACAATTTTTAATTTTCTTGTGCCTTTTTGTTCATTTTTTTTAAAACATTTTGATAGTTGAACAGTTCTAAGAACTCTCTAGGATAATAATTTAAAAATAAAAGTTATATCCTTATCTTACTTCAGAATATACAAACCCTATGTCTATATCCTTTAAGTTCAATCTACTTACTACTAAGAATCATTCTATATTTTGATATTTACACGTTTTTGACAAATCTTTATTTTTAAATTTATTATCAGATAATGAAGAGGCTTATAAATTTAATAAAAATATAGCTATTTGATTGGAACTCTAGTATAAAAATTGTAAATTTAAACATTAATTTTATTTAACATGTTTAAAAAATACAATAATATGTTGTTTAAAAAAACACAAACAATTAAAAATATATATTTTATGTTTTAAGTGGACACCAATCTAACCTTTGGTACAACACAATTAATTTACATTCGATAGAACCAATTATTGTTTGTTGCTAACTTAAATTTTAGAGTGAACTAACCTATAATAAGATTTCAAGCTAAGTAAAATAATATAGGTCATATAATAAATGTATGCTATTGTTTTAATTTAGAACTGTAGGTATTTTAAATTTTAATATTTTACATTATGATAATTAACATTAAATATCAAACATGTTACATGTAATGCGGTGAATGTGAATGATGTAATTTATATTCTGAACAACAACAAAATAATGATAAACAACATAGTGATAGATATTCTCAAAAAAAAGTAAAACAAGTTAAGTCTCGAAAACGCAAACATGAGAAACACAGGGATAATGTCTTAAAATTGGAACCAACTAATGAATCACCTCATCAAAGAATTAAGATGATTGTAAGTATAAGTTTTATATGTAACTTAAATAATTCCAAAATAATTTATACTTTTTGTACTTAGATTAAATCTACAACAAGTGCTAATGGAGTTAAAACAATATCTTCACAATTAATTATTGATTAACCAATGAACCAGTAATCTCCAAAACCGAAACAAATATGAAATAAGAAAATTTGTACAATTGTATAAATTATATAATGTAAAAAGATTTTTCCTGTAAAATTATTATTAAGTATTATTATTATGTATTAAGTTATTTTTCATTAAATAGTAAGTAAAAATACCTAATCAATGTAAAATTACTGCAGTATTTCTATCACCCTTATTTTTTTCTTTAAACAGTTCAAACATTTCTAGTTCTCCTTCAATTTTTATTGGAAACATGTCATCAAATGTTAAAGAATTTTGATTGGAAATTGCAAAGCAATTGTTTATCCAATATTCTTTAAAAATTTATTAAATGTGTAAAGTACTATCAACTTGATAGTACTTGAATTTATTACTTAGCTCAAATTTTATATCTCATACATTATTTAATTTAATAAGATTAAGACAAGGTTTTAAAAATCTAAAATATAACATACATAAATAATACATTATATTATCATAAATAAATAAAATATTATATTTTTTTAATAATAATTTAGTATGGATATTGTTAAAATGCCTTCTAAAAAAATACTGCAATAAGGCCAATCTATCACATTTTAAAATCTGTACCTATTTAAATAGTAATTTCTTTTTTCTATTTTACCATTATTCATAGATATTTAATGTATGATTAATAATTATTTACCTAATTAGTACATAATACTTATTAGATAATTTTTAATTTATTGAGTTGTTTAGTTTATACCTCAAAATTAATTTAAAATTTAATATTTGTCTCCAATAAAATAAATAAAATTATAGTTATTATTAGAATGGGCTTAAAATAAATAGGTCCTTTAACCTGATTAAAACATGAAAATACCTATTATCTATTTTGAAAAATAATAAAAAATAAATTATTTGTTTTTGTAAGATTTAATGGTTGTCAAATAAATAAGTTTCTTTAACATTATTTGTCATTAATGTTAAGACTGTAGTAGGACTAGCTATGACATAGATATTGTTTTATTTTAAATCGATAAGTCATAACTCATAAGTCATTAAGTTATCAATAGGCCAATAGGGAAATCATTATCATCTTTGACAACAAACTTACCAATAGCAGAATTGAAAATATCAGGGTATGTATAAATAAATAAACTATAAATCAATTGTATTGTGTTATTGAACATGTAGTATTAAGTAGTTTCTTCTTCTTTTTAAGCTATTTTAGCGTCCTCTTAAAAGGATGTCATACCCACATGTGTTGTCTCTGTCTTACGTACGTAAAAGGTAAAACATAGGTATCACATTTATGTTCAGTTGAATCAATTTTATGCCCACACTGCCACTTTCGAGCATTGAGCCAAATACAGTTTTAAATGATACAGTATTATACATTTTTTTTGTACTATTTTGTACAAGGTGATAAAACGTTTTGTACACCCTTTCCACCAAATATACCAACCCAGTATTTCCTAGCTCTCCCCCCTTCCAATTAAATTTATCAGGCTCCGCCTATGGTAAGTAATGTATTTAAATTGAATAATGATACAAGTAAAAATTGTATTACTTGGCATTTTTGTCTAGTAATAACTCCTTTTTAAATTACATTTTTTCATCGACTAGAACTCTAGAACATCATTAATAGCTTTAGGTTTACTTCCTCTAGTTTTTTCCACCATTTCTTATAAAATTTATTATTTTGAGCTAGTAAAATACATTTTGCAACAAAATAATATGATTATTTCTTTATAAGTTAAGTAAATATGTAAAAATATAAATAATTCTTAACTTATTATTTATCCAATATAATTTAAACAACACAATTATTATTGTTTTAGTATCAAGACAGTAGGACGTTATATTCGTCGTCGTTGTAACCATTGGTAGGTACTTGACATGACGAACAGTTTACAGTCGTGCTACGTGTCGTATTTATTCATGTTTCTCCAGTGCCAGTTCCACGCTCATATCAAAAATAGTTTTTATCATTTTGGGTGGGTGTAGAACATTTTTTTTTTTATTTATACAAAATTGTACATAAAAAAAGTACATAATACTGTCTGTAATAATTTGAAAGTGACAGTGCTGGCGAAACGGATCTCAATAACTACGTATTTTTACATTTTAGTACTTTACGATCACTTATAATATAGCTGGTACGTATACCAGAAATCTTGCCAGATTACGCACGCGGCTGGTTGTCGTAATGTCTTTATGGGACCCTGGTAGTCGGTGGCGCTTAAATTGACGGTCTTTACTTTTCTGCTACACAACAAATCCTTTATAATATAAATAATATAAATATTGTATCGGTCATTCGGTCGTATAGACACCGCACAGCCAACACTAGCTCTCGAGGCGGTTCTGAGTCCGAATTTATTTATTTTTATTTTATTGAAATAAACGCCAAATTATCTCAAGTAGATACCGATTAGTGATTACTGGTTAGTGGTCTTAAATGTGGATAGGTAAATAAATAACGCACAATATTACAAACATATTTTGTGCCTTGTTGTTGAGATGTTGTAGATGTTCTATAGAAGTGGTATTTAAATAACTCTAACACCATTAATACCTATTAAAATATTAACAAAACATTGTCACTGTTGCCGCCGCGTCCAATCCTACTTTCAGAATTCGCCGTTATCAGACACGACTCGCGAGATGTTGGGGACGGGAGAAGGTTACCCGGCATATGTATATATATATATATAGGAATTAATGGTACAAACACTACAAACTCGTACTTAAGAGGACGTCGCACCCGCGTGTGTTGTCTCCGTCTTACACACGTACGATATAATAACATTCTTGTTCACCAATTTCAATAGCGCGCTTTATAGTTTTGATATTAGAGTGAATTTACCTATTATCAAACTTTTTGACAAGGACATTATCAATGTTCTCTCATTGGTTTCTTACGGTATTTTAATTATTAAGTGAGTTATGCGTATACAAATATAAATATTTGAAAATGCTCACAATTCATTTAAAAATTAAAATATCGTAAAAACCCAACGAGAGAACACAGACAATGTTCTTACCTAAAAGCTTAAAGTTTAATAATAGATAAATTCACTCTAATATCAAAACTAAAAGCACACTATTGAAACCGGTGAACGAAAATTTACTATGCCGTACGTGTGTAAGACGGAGCACGGAGACAACACGTGCGGGTACGACGTCTTCTTAAAGTAAATGGCAAAATATAACCCAAGAGACAATACCACAAACCACAATAATATAAAATATAATAAATATTATAGGTGGGCGCCTCCAAACGATTAACGATTCACATAATAGAAATAATTAGTAGAAATAAACATCAACAGTGTTAGTGATAGATACTTAGTAATAGTATAATAGATACTGTATGACGCACGTACCCCTTTGGGGTATTGCAGAGTATGCTTATGCATACCTACATTTATCAAGATCCAATTTGACCTGGCTATATTTTTCTGTGCCGAGCAAAAATTATTCATTTTTTATATATATATATATAATTGGTCTCGAGCATCGACATCTTTGGTCATAAGTTATATTAGGTGTTAATGAACACATTTTTGATATATTTAATGTATTTGACCAGGCACCGGCAACACACGGCCCTCGAACTTTTTGCTGCGGCCCCCCTCCGAATATATTTTATAACAATGCGCACATTTCATGAGGTAAGCTATGTGCTAGAACGTAATCTAATCGTATATAATGTATATAACGTATAATAAATTACATTTTTTAATATTTTAATTTTGTATGCGGCCTTTCAATGAAAAACTGAAAAAAATTATGGCCCGTGTAGCCGTGTAGGTAAAAAGGTTACCTACCTTTGTATTTTACTATACAAATGCTGATTTTCTTCATACAGAATAATATGTTACTGTTAATAAGTTCTTAGACCACTACGGAAGTTTTCAAATTAATTCTCTAAGCCTGCGATCAAAATTTTCTTCAATTAAGGCAACATTAGAACCAGAAAACAGCCCCAATTAAAATTAAAATTAATATTAAATATTGTTTTAAATCTACTATTTGCATTTCCTGAAACAATAAAAATATTGTCTAAAACATGTTTGTTTTATTTTCCATACTGCCCATAAAATATAAATAATTTAATTAAAAATAAAACAATGATATTATATCAAATCATTATATTGATGAATAATTACATTTTTGAGCGTAGCAAGAAAACATTTTTTTGTAATAACTATAGTATATTATAATATATTGGCCTGCTGGAAATTTTTTTAGCCTGCTTTGTTGGTAGCATGCCTTTCAAAAAGTTGAAATGACGCCCCTGGTTTGACGGCAAACAAGACCGACGGGTGCTTATAGCTAAGCGGATATAATATCGGCGGCAGCGACGACTGTGACTGCTGCGGACTTACTGCAATGACGTTTATACACGTATTGATATTATATTATATACATATATGTTGATAGCCCGTCGGGCAGCGCAACGAGAACAGACGCAAACAGTTACGTCGGGTTCTATCGCCTTAAACAATGAAGGCACACAAAATAAATGGCAATAAGTACGCGTGGCGCGTTGTCTGACCTCTGCAGAACGAACGACTTAAAAATGCGCGGGTACGCCATCGCGTCTATCGAGCGGCACGACAACTTAATACACAACGCGTCGTCCGGATACGCGGTTTTGGGCGGCACGCGCTGGCAAAGGCACGAGGCGGCTCGCGAATAACAATAATTTATTACCAAAACGATAGTCGGTGCACATGACGTACGATAACGGCTTGATAAAACGCGTACGTAAGTCGGCAAAAACGGCACGACTTGGAGCAAAAAAACGCGTTGTCTGCACACGCGGTTTGATTGCACAACACAGCGCGAGGCGGCGAACGAACGCAACGATGCTTCGGGCTAGACCGCCTGGAAAAAAGTAAAAGATAAGTTTAAAAGGCTGGCGGCACAGCTTATAGCGGCAGACGGGATGCCGGCGAACTTATGAGAGGGAGTAAAACCGATTCTAGAAGATTCGGCATCCGTTACACTGTCTAGGGAGATTATCTCTAATCGTGTGATGTGGCGCGATAATATAGATCCGCGTTCGAACAGTTATTGTTGATACACTAAGCTCCTAATAATTGTAGGTTGGCCCTAGTGACACAAGTACAACGCGACCAAGTTTGACTCGTAATGATTTCAATTGATAATTTTATAATCAAGCAAATTTATAACAATTTTATTTCTTTATAACAATGATGCCCTAAATGAAATAATTATTTTTTCGTGTGACACAAACATAGAATTTTTAAAACAATTAGATTAATTTTATACATGGATGGTACTTTTAACTATTGTGATAAATAGTACACGTAATTATACACGATTTATGGAATTGAAAATGGGACATATTATATTCCATTAGTGTTTTGTTTATTTTATTACCAAATAGAGAAAAAAAAGACATATATCACATTATTGACAGCAAATCAAAATATCTGGAGTAATATCTAAAAAAATTATTTTAGATTTTGAAATAGCTATGCATCAAGCCGTTTATGAAATTTTTCCAGATACCGAGGTGTTTGGTTGTCGATTTCATTTGGGAAAAGCTTGGTTTCGTAAAATACAAAACATAGGTTATGCGTCACGATTTAATTCAGCAGATGACGATACAGGAAAATGGTTGGTGCATATTTTTGGACTTTCTTTTCTCAATCCATAGAATTGAAGGATTGTTATTTGTTTTACAGATTATTTTATAGCAGACAAACCTAAAAAAAAAAATCCAGCAATCGATTATTTAATTGAAAATTATATATCAAATAATAGTGTTTTTCCACCGAAAAAATGGGCGAAACAATCATCAGACAGAAATATAGAATACATACGATAAACGCATGTGAAACTTTTCATTCGGATTTTAATTCTAATTTGTATCACCAAAATCCACACATTTTTAAAATTATTGAAATTTTCAAATTATTTCAAGTTAATACATATATAAAAATAATAACTTTTAATAGTAACATAATAACAAAAATTAGTCAAACACATGCCGAAAAAAAAAATTTTATAAACCAAAAAATAGTAGAGTACTCAACCAAAAATATTAATCAATATTACTATGTTAAACATTTAAGTTTCAGAAATAAATCTCAAAAAATATAATTTTTTTTATCATATTGAATATTTTATTTATTATATTATAAATTATATTATTATATACAAAATGCACTATGCAGTACCTACTTATTACATATTTTTTACAATTATGAATTATTAGATTCTGAACGGAGTGATGAATGTATTGATTTTACAATGATGTGTGTTTTTTGTTTATTATTATTATTTATAATTGATGTGGACTGTGTTTAAAAAACTGGTAATAAATTAATGCATGCACTTTTATGTTTTTTATTATTATAAAATTATATTTGCGACTGAGCTGGGAAAGTCCAAAAGGTACCGATAAACTCATCGCTGTGCGTACAGCAAATAACAATAATAATATATAAATAATATAATACGAATGATACGACACAAACAAACGGATAATATTTTGGAATTAGAACCATAACAATTATATTATAATGCATGACAATGTATGGCAATATTTTATGATATAACTGTTAACTGATATTAGATTGATAACTTATAAATTATGTATAATGATATACGCAGTAACTTATTTATGTAGTACGTACCTTTTTTATTGTGTAGGAACTTAGTACTTACATTTGCCCAATCACCGAATCCGTGAATTTATTTCAATTGCACTATTTTTTCAATATTAATATTATTTTGTATGTGGAATTTTATTTACTATGCATTTAGTAATTTAGTATGTTTCAATGGTTTCTATTATTCCTAGTCTCTACACAACGGCGATCGGTAATCAGTGATTTATTGTTCATTTTTTTTTTTAAATAAAGATTAAAGAATTGTATGAAAAGCTTGTAAGAGAACAAGCTAATATGCTAATAACATGTTTAGACTTTAATAATAGTAACAATTGTATTTCAGCGTGCATGCGGACAGCGCACTTGTGTTAGTTAAAAAAACGTAGTGTGAAAGATATGTCACATGATAATATGATAAGGTGTTTTGATTTTAAAACGTGAAAAAATGTATAGGTAAGGTACTTTAATACTGTAATATAATTTGAGAAGAGTATATTATGGAGAAAATATTTGAAAGATTGCCTATACTATATTGACAACACAAGTGGAAAAGCACAAAATAATGTGAAAATATAGCTTACAGAAACGACGAGAAACAATAAGAAAAAGGAGTTTTTATGGAAGTTTTGGACAAAAAGAAGACTGCATGTAAGATTAATAATATTTAAGGCCTCGATTATTATGCAAAAAGTATTGTTAAATATTCACATATTTATCCACTCGAAAATTCAAAAATGTGCCAAAAAAAATTTTTTTTAGTGAAAATAAAGAATTGTATGAAAATCTTGTAAAACATGTCTGGACAAAAATAATAACAACAATTATTAACTTAACAAATACAAAAAAATTATAACTTATTAATTTTTTTTTTTTTATTGAGGCTCTTTTAATAATTTACGGCGCAGACAGTCTAAAGGATCAACCAAGTGTATGATTTTATTATTTTTATTTTATTATTACTTTTTCATATACGGTTGTGGGACGCTTTCCGGTGATCGTTGCGTCTACTTATATTATGTATTATTATATATCTATTTTTGTTGTGAGTGTGTACGTTAGGCGACCCGACGCCGATGGGTAATATTATTCTATTTTTATGTTTATCAATAATGTAATAACATCATTATACCTAAACCACCGTCCGCCGTCTACAATAAATAATAGTCAGTCTCCGCCTCACTGCGGAAGTGTATCAGTGATGTGTGGAGCCCGTATGATTAAAATGAAATAATACCATACTTATGTTATGCATGTTTTCTTTTTTTCCTTATTTAACTTTTACTACCCAAAAATCGGCCATTTAGGATTAGGAGTTATGATTCTTACACAAGTGTTTTACACTTTTTTTTAAAAATTATACCGTTTATGATTAGCTAAATAATAAAAAAATGATAAATGCTTAAAAAATATTATATTTAAAAGCTGTATATTCCAAGTATAATAAATTTAAGGCCCGGATTATTATAAAAAATTATTGTTAAATATGCACTCGGAAATTCAAAAATATGCAAAAGAATTATGCAAATACGTTTTTTTATTTTGTGTTAAAAAAATTTTAAAATCAGTATACTTCTGCTTACAAATATGTTGAAATTATACTTATTACCTATCGCTCAATTATTAAATAAATGCAAAATTAATAACGAAAAATGTAACATTAATTTAGGACCCAGTACCAACATGAAATTACGAAGTGTGATTTTATATTTTCAAATTCAAAATTTCTATAATAGTCACGTAGCATAGATTTATATTTTGAAACACTTTTTACGTCGCAAAACACGATAGGTAACAAATACATATATTTAAAACAAGAAATGACTTCAGGTGCAATTGCTTATTTCTCCATTTAATATTACAAATTAAAACAAATATTGATAAAAATTTTTTTATTAGGTATAACGAATCTACTTAAATTGTGTTATTTTCAATAAAAATTGTTTTTTAAAATGTATGAGAAAAAAACAATTATTTTTGTGGATGGCACATTTTTACATTTCCCAAAGTCTTTTTTATCAAATATTCACACTGCATACACAGTTCATAATTGCATATATTGTTCATAATATAGTAGTGTCACGGTAATCCGAACTCCTTCGAGTGTAGTAATCTACACTGTACATCGCCATCGTTCTATTATTGTACTTAATACTTATATAGATCAATAAAATAATAATCATAATTCATTACTATTATCATCACACGTGTGCGTCGTTAAGATTCCATACGTCCAAAATGTAATCAGTTTTTATATTCATTGTAGTTCAAATAGTTTATAACCAAATTAATAAAAAAAAAATGTCTAACTTTAAATTTCAAGACAATTTTGTTACAGTCATAGGTAATCCGAATGGCCCCTTTCCTCAATTCCCTATAGATTACCGCGACACTACTGTAATTATTATTGTATACCTATTACCTACCGGTTACCATTAATCTTTGTTTTGCTTTCATATAAAACTGTAGACACGTTTAAAATTATTTATGAAAAGTGCAATGAATTAGGTTTAATATTCGTGTAAAATTTATTTGTAGCAGATTTCGAACAAGCAATTCAACAAGCTGTATATGAAATGTTTCTGTTGGCTCGTGTTCGGAATTAATAAATTATATATTATTGAGCCTAACGGCCAAGTGAATAGGCAACCGAAATTGCGCTATCGTCTGTTATGTTACTTGATAATATTTAATAATCACACGAATATTAAATATTTAATATAGTGTGTGTGCACAATTCAGTATAATTAAAAGAAACAATTTAAATTAACATGTTGCCACTTGGCACACGACAGACCCGACGGTCTATACACAAAAACAATAATGATCGACCATACTGGTCACAAGTCACAATGGTCAGCGTTAAGAGGACGTCTCACCCGTACGTGTTGTCTCCGTCTTACACACGTACGACATAGTAAATTTTCGTTCATCAGTTTCAATAGTGTGCTTTTAGTTTTAATATTAATTATTAGAGTGAATTGATATTATCAAACTTTTAGGTAAGATGGTAAGAACATTATCTGTGTCCTCTCATTGGCTTTTTACGATATTTTAATTTTTAAGTGAATTATGAGCATTTTCAAATATTTAATAATTTCATAACTCGCCTAAAAATTAAATTATCGTAAAAAACCAACGAGATAATACAGATTATTAATCTTGGTAATCTGCGCCACACTTTTTACTTCAATTGTTGGAATTTAGTATTTACCAACTGATAAATTAACCGATATCACATCAGCTACACGATAATACCAAATAATTTAGTCTCATCTAATAATAATAAAAAAAAATATCGAACATATTAACATTTAACAGTAGTATCGAGATATTTACAGTTTGTCCGATATTAATCGCGTATGCGTTCACATTCACGTATCACGTTTAAAAATTATATAAAAATTTAAATAATGGATGAAAATATTGATGAAATTATTAAAAGTACCAGAGACAAAGATTCGTTATTATTTGCAAAATTTACAGATCGAAAAGTTCATGAATCTAAAAATCGTTAGTGTTACTTTTTATTTTAACTATTTGTATATTGATAAATGTAACCTTTTAAATTAACTTGATTGATCAATGATTAAAAATATAATATATTGTTAATGTGTAAAAAAAAATGTATTTAGTTATTTAAAAGTGGCGAAAATTACCAAAATTAATTTTTGGATGTGGCACAAATTACATAATTTTTTTGGTTGTTTTTGTGCAAATTACGTACGACCCTATTTAGTGGTTGTTAGTCATTATTTGAATCTGAATCATAAGTCGAATACATGCTCTATGAGCCCATCTTTTATAAGCCGAAAACCCTAAGATTAGGGTGTCAATTGCCCCTGCAGTTAACATTTTATTTAGTGATTGGTATAAACACAACACAATTTAGTAACTGACCATTTATTATTTACATACAAAAGTTAATTAAATTTTTTCCGTTTGTTGCATGTAACATATTAAAAATGTCCAAAAACTTAATTTTGCAACAGGCTGCGGCCCGCCGGGGCTCTGTGCAACTGCGTAGCTCGAACCGCCCTCGAGCCGGCCCTGAGTATATTGCTATATGCATACAAGGGGCGGCCAAACGGTCGATCGCAAACGATTTCAAAGTCGATCGTGTTAGAATTTATTTTTAGGCTACGCACACGAAAATTAATCATGGTGGTAGTTAACAAACATTATCAATAAACGGGAGTCGATCCTCGAAGGCGAAGTATATGTTTAGTAGATCGCGGCCAAAAAAAGTTCGGTACGACGTATAATGCCTTGCCGCCGACCGACACACAGACACACGCAGACACACGCACACATGCGCACCACCCACCTTATCATTTGTTTATTTGTATTGTTTTATTTTTGTATAATTGTCCGTGTCAGCTGTCGATTATATAATAAGCACGGAATACGTATAGAGCGTAATCAGCCGGTTCGCGTAAAATTAACACGGCCGCCGTAAATTAAAAGTAGTTCGTTGCACACAGTCGTACACGCAAAAGTTCACGGGCGCCGATCGCCGATAATATTTTTGTGTTTATTACGGCTCAAGTAGTCATCAATTTTTATACTTCCTGTGGGCGCTAATCGCCACATAAGTCCGCTCGTTGCAAGTATATATTATTATCACGTATATTGCCTGTAGTCTGTACCTACAAATTATATTATTATTCTTATTTTATTGCCGTGCGCGCTAATCGCCGCGGACGTTAATAAATACAGTGAAAACTCTTTATAACGAATCTGTAGGGACCAAGAGATTTTTTTCGTTAAAGAGAGTTTTTCGTAATAGAGAGGGTTTTAAAAAAAACAACATTTTTGTTAGAAATTACGTCGATAATAAAACGAATATATTCGATATCGATAATAATGGTATTATTACGATATTAAAAAAAGGCAATGAAAGAATGTAATCGCTCTTGGATATTTCGGCATTTTTGCCGATTATTTTTATAATTTATAATTATAATACTTAACAGATACATTGTATTATGAAATATAAAATATCGTTTCGTTATTGAGAGTGACTATACGTTATAGAGAATGAATTGACTAATGGGTTATAAAGCAAACCGACCATTATTACGTAATGTTTACGTTATATAGAGTTTTTCGTTGTAGAGTTTCGTTATAAAGAGTTTTCACTGTATTTTAATCATATTCCTTTGAAGGCGCACAACACCGAATCTTTATTATATTATTATTAATTGTAAGCCCAAGGCGCCAATTTTTATTATATTCTTTTTAACGTGCGTAAATTCACTTGGGCACCTCGTCATTTTTATTTGCACATACAGAGTGTTTCAAAAGTCTTCATCCGATCACAAATTTATATAGCTCGGCAATCGTTAGCCGCGGGTAAATTACCCGTATACTAATCGAAAAATGACTTAAAATAAACTTGGTTATCTAATCTTTTCATTAGTATGTAATGGCTAACGTTTGCCGAGCTACATACATTTGTAATCGGATGAAGACTTTTGATACACTCTGTATTGTGAATTATTTATAGCGTGTATGTTAGATGCCGGTAGCAGCTGGCCAGCAGAGCACCGTCTTTATTGTGAGTTTTTATTGTTTTAATTTATTATACATTTCAATTTGACACTTAGCTGTATAATGTTATTATATGTAATTTTGGTTTGCCGAACCGGCGATTACAATTATTATTTTGCATTTGTTGAGCCAAAAGCGCCGTAGTTATTATTAATTTTATTATATTATACACTCTACTATAACTATTGAGTTACCATTTATTAGTTACCCCCTTTCGTCCTTATTTTTAAGCGCACACCCACACGTATACACACCTCACACATTATTGCACTACATAGCTCACTATAGGTACGTATAGTATTTTGCGCGGCGAACCCAACCAATGCTAGCTGGACTATACACCACTACACGCAAACACACAAGTCGGTCGGTGTAGTGCATTGGCGTATGGAGTGTAAGCTGTCGGCTAACACACTAGGTATTAGTCAACGGGCGGTTGACTTTATGAATATGGGCACCTTAAAAAAATATAATTTATCTTATAGAATGATTGAATTTCTACTGAGTATTTGAAATTTGTGTAATTTATAAACTTAACCTAGTATCTAATAAGTAATAATATTATGTAGTTTACAATCTTTGCTACTTCGATGATTGATTAATCTGTGAAATATAAATACGAATTACGATTAGGTACTACTATCTGTGTTATCGACTAAGCTTATCGCGACCACTTAGACCATTGATTGTATACAAATTAAAGCGCACGGATACGAAATTCGAAAACGGAATAACCACCAATTATTTTATCTTTGGTTTTTAGTAAATTCTGTATTATGATATAGAACGAAAAAGGTATTATATGCACCTAATTTCATTATTACTTTCATGAGTGTATATGGCGTGTAGCTATTTCCTGTAATATCAAATTTGCAGAGGGGTACATCCCGATCGGTACGTGTGAATAATTATTTTATTATTTTTCATCATTTTCATTATAATTTATTAACGAATTATACTTCAGTAGCTTTAGGGCCGTATATTTTATAACCGATTTTTGAGCCTATTCTTATCTTTTACTTTTAAAAGTGATTCTTATATAAATATAAGCATTTATAAAAACGTTTGAGCCGAACTTTTTCAAGTTATAACTGTTATAATTAACTTGAAAAAGTTTAACATTAGAAAACAAAGGTTAACATTAGATTGCGGCGATGTGGAGTACACAGAAATAGAGAAAATATTTCAATCAATCAAATACAACACAATTTATGTCAAAAGTTTGCAGAAAAATACAATTATTAGTGAGTTTATGCTTTACACTAATGTCATCAACACGGAAGATCTAATGTGTCCTCGTATAGATAACTTCCCTTATGACGATACACTACCTCGTTGTATTTTACATACGGAATTTAATAGTACAAAATGTACATTGTATAAAGCATTTGTATTAAAAAAATGGTTTATAAATAATTCTTAGAATTTTAATGTATACTCAATATATTTTTATTATTTTTAATAAACAACGATCATATTTTAATATTGATCTTTTTTTTTTTGCTATAGTTATTGGTAGACATTATAAAATACTAATATCCGGTCTCGATTATAATTTCAGTGAACTCTTCGTCCATGTATAAATTCGGAAATATTAAAAACTATTTTTAAATAATTGCATTTTATAACTTACTCTAGTCTATAATGACCGGGCGCACATATCATTTTTATACGTGCCCGGGCCGCTCAATGTATATATTATTTAATCTATATATATATATATATATATAGTTGGAATGTAGGATGTTCAATAATAAATAATAATCATAAGTAGATACACAACAAAATAAATAAAATATGATTAGTTTTAGGTATTTATTGTTATTAATTATAAATAATATTTTAGTAGGTAGTATAATAAGTTATAAATCAAATAATAATACCTATGTACAATAAAATAAATTATTATAAATATTATTGTTGTCTTATTATTAAGGCCCAAGGGGCCTCGCCACTGCCGTCAATTTTAGCTCAAAAGACTTTAATCTTTGAGAAAATTAAAGTTAGTTTAAGATGTCCGATTTTGATTTTGAAAAAATATTTGAATTCGACAGAAACTTGTCTATAAATCGTTACGGATTGTTCAATCCAGATCGATTGTGACGATTGCGTGCGTTATCGGCGTACGAACCAGCTTTTTGTCGCCGCGACTTCACTTTAACGTCGTCTTTCGTGCGGGAAAGCGGCTAACGTGACACGTGACCGTTGCCATATTTTTCTAATTCGTTCTCGCGTTCGTCAGACTTATTTTCGCTTGACAAACGTGCTGTGCCTTTTCTTTTATTATTATTACATATCGTCGTACCGTTGCACCACACTGATGAGTGGTGTGATCACTGTGATCGCCGTTTCGAGTTAGCGTTTCCATAACTCAATTGTCGAGTGAGCAATTATTGGTGCGCGTCGTGTGCCGTGTGCGAGGTTGAGACCCGGTAACCCGTCCTCTGTACGTGACTCCGGTTCGCGAGGTCTCAACTCGTCACCCGTTGTCGAAACGTCCGCGCGTGTGATCCGCCGGCCTGTGCGTCAGTATACGCCATAGTGTTATCTACTCGTCTCCACAATTCTCGCGTTTGCGCGAATCACGCAGTAACAACGCACGTCGTTTACCGCGTGCGAAGTTGTGACCCGTTGTAACACGACTTCTTAGTACGTCACTCCTTACGTCCGTGTGGTCTCAACTCTCCACCCGTCGTCACCTAGGGTTGGGATTTTTTTTTCAACTCGCGGGACACAATGTTTTGAAATGTAATATTTTAAAAAAATCGAGATATTGACGTCCCGCTTTATTAAAAAGCGGGAATCGAAAAAAAAATAGATTAAGTATCGTGACATGCGCGTTGCGCGTCCCGTTAAAAATTGAAGCGGGACGCGGGACAAGTATATTAAAAAATCGGGAATGTCCCTCCAAATCGGGACGTATCCCAACCTTATCGTCACCGTCGGTCATTTGAAACAGAACGCGGAGTTCCCGTGAAGCAGTGTTATGCGCTCCCCTTTGTATTCATATACCAGTCTTCGTGGGCGGCAAGCTATCATTCGGAAGTCGGGTTTTGAGATCAGTCCTTTCACAACCAACGCGTTTGAGCTATAGACAGCCTATAATACATATTATTTTAAAAAAATTTTAATTTTAAGTTTTTTTTAAGAATAAATAACAAAAAATAATATAATGAATATTCAGCCATATCTTTTATTTATAATAGCATATACTTAACCTAATAATTATAAAAATAATTTACATGGTTAATTAATGACATATATAAAAATAAAAATCATGAAAAATATCGTCTATGATGTTGCATAAACGAATTTACTCTTTTTTTTTCACTAGCAGATATATATTTTTATGTATCATATAAAATAATTATAACACTATTTTAGGCGCTCAAAATGCTGAGTATTTTCGAAACCGAAAAGGATATTTTTCATTTTATGTTCAAACAGTTGTATCACCCGATTTAAAAATAATGGATAAGGAGGTCGTTGGCCAGGATCTTGCCATGATCAAACAATTTTCTAAAATTCAATTGTCCATAATCAATTTGCTAATAGTAAATGGGGCAATAGCTTAATTGTTGTAGACAGTGTATATAAAAATACCAGTCATATTGTGACTCCTTTTATAAATCCACAGGGAAACATTGAATGGCTATACAATGAATCAATAATTAGAACTAGAAATCTAGTAGAAAGGACACATAGATTCCCAATTTTATATTTTAGTTTATTAAACTAACTACTTCACAAGCCGTAATTGTTGCTTGTTCTATTTTACATAACATTAAATGTGATAATGATTTAGAAGCCCTCCCCCGATCTCATAGATATAGTATTACCACCAAATGGAATAATCAATGTCAATCACCAAGTAATAGATGAAGAGGGTTGTACAAGACAACAATTGATAAACGAGTATTTTTCTAGGCTATAAATAATAGGGATCTTAATTTGAAACATACAAATTTGGGTTTGTTTAAATTAAGCTTTTATTATAAATTTAATTCATTAATTGACAAACAAGTAACAACAAAGTCTTTAAGTTTAGTGTCTCTTATTTAAAATAAATAATAATAAAAATTAGGTATTATATACTTGCTTATATATAATATATAATTATAAATAAATAAAAATAATATATTTTATATTTTTATTTTAATTACTATTTAACATTAATAATAATATATTTTTGTTTTAATTTTTCTATTATTATTATTCTTTCACATTAAAATATTAATACTATTCTTACCGTTATTATTTTTATATTTTACTTATAACCTATGTCTATAGGTAGCTTGTTAGAAGAATTTAAATTGTAGTGTGAATTATTAATTATTATTTATTGTAAATTTATGTTAGAAATTTTAAAAAAGTATTTAAAAGAATGTTTTATTTTAAATTAAATTAAATCGTTTTTTTTTCATTTCTAATTCGATTCTTAAGATTTCTAGTTTTAATTCTTCCTCTTCTGCCATATATTTTAATTTGGTGTCATGTTCGACAGATGACTGTATCATTTCTTGCTTGAAAAATTGTTTTTGCAAAGATACCAACTTTAATTTGCTTTCTGCAAGGTCTTCAAATCTTTCACCTGCTGAGGTCATGCAGTGTTTGTTATTATTAGCTGCAAATATTTAAGACTTTGTAGAACCTATTTAATGTCTACATGCAGCAGAAAATTAATATTTTGTTTAAAATAATACTCACGTTGTTTTTGATTGCTGTTACTTAATGTTAATTTTGCATTTTTAAGTGATGTTCTTAGCATTTTGTTGAGTTTAAAGGAGATCATGTTACATTGTTTTGACTATTATTTGATAAACAGTAATTAAAGTTTTAATAATGCCATGCACTATGCCATTAAAGCTCTAAAAATTCAGTTTTTTTTTTATATTATTTAGACCTAGATCTACGTTGCTCTTAATATTCATCTATTAAATATGATTCCTTACTTAAATTATAATTTATTTCTTTTTGTAAAGAGAATGTAGTTGGTAGATATTGTTTAATTACTATAAATAATAAATAAATCAGTTTATAAGTTATTAATACAAAGCGAAGAGGAAGATTTTATATAGAACATTATAAAATAAATTATAATAAATTGTATTTATTAATACGAGTAGGAAGGAGTAGAAACTTACGAATTGGAACATCACTATCAAAATTACTAGGTAAACCTTCAGCAGAGATTCTGATTGTAGAATATAATTCATTTTCTAAATCACTCTGTGCTTCATAAGGTTTAACATGTGGTCCACCACCAGCTTCAAACAGTTTTTTTCGACTCCCTAAGTATTGTCTTGATACTTTCATATTTTTGCAGTAAGTTAGTAGGATCTCTTGGTTAAATAAGTAGGATTTCAATTAAACAAAATAAAAACTAAAATAACTTTTTAAGTAAGAATTTTAGTAAAATAAATACTAATATAGAATACTGTTCTAAGACAATAAGAATATGAAGATCTGATTCAAGTGAATAGTAGTTAAATCCCATTTTCTAATAGATAGTTACTTCAAAATTGATGATTGTAGCATTTTTTCTACCATGTAAACTGTTCTCACAAAAATAAAAAAAATACTTCATTGTAAAATCAATAAATTTATCGCCAAGTATCAAAAGAGGATAAGAAAAATGTTATATACAATACATAATTGTTGATTGAAATTAACAAAATTACAATATATTTTATAAAAAAATGTTATGTACACAACCAGGTGTTGCAGCATTAAATTGTTTGGTTATACTGACCCATGCAATGTTTTTGTCATTCCATGACACAGCATTTGAAAAAAAAACAAATAAATGTATCAAATTAGATTATATTATTAAAGTGAATTTTTTAAAAATATTTCTTTTAATTGTGTTTTTATGAATATTTTAGCTACATGAAATCAGTCATAAATAATAAATTTACAAATAAAATAATTTTAAATCCAAATTCATCAGATGTTATATCTTTTTAGTTGTCTAGTAGTATTAAAAATGGTCTACAATCAATATTCCAAAACATATTACTTGAATATTCTGGATACCTACATTACAATAATTATAATACCTAGGATATATTTTAATTGAACATCTATTTCAATAAAGCTCAGTAGAACAAATATATGCCATGTGTTTTTTAATAATACATTCCCATGATTTAACATAACCTAACCTTGAGTACTTAAATAATTATATTCTATGTATACAAATAAAAGTTTAACCTTTATGGAATGTTAACAATTTGGGCATTTGATACCAACCGTTCTTAAAAAGATTAATGCAGGATATTTATGTAGGTTAAAAAGAATTATGGATTGCCTCCATATTAAGTAAATTTTCAATTTTTTACACAGTCTCAAATATTCTAGTCCAGATGGTGGACAACTTACATTTAACTTTATACAAAATATAATATAAAAGGTACCATAAAATCTATATTTATTATGCCGTAAGATTTTTTCTTTTTTTTATAAACATATCAAAATTACAACAACAATATTTATTATTAGGTTTTAGTTTTTATTTATTGGTTAATACAAAAATTAAAAATTAATAATTTACAGTTAAATTTATGTACAACTTAAATTTAAATAAATTTAATGATTAAACAAATAATAAAAACGAAAAAGGTCTAAAATCATTGTGAAATTTAAACATATATGTATAAAAAAAAATAATATTAACTACCTTATAATAATATTGTAATAATAAATAAAGTTTAAAAATATTTTATATTAACAGACTAAATTGTCTTGAGAATAATTAAAAATTATATACGATCATAGTATGTTTATATATATATATATAAAATGCCAAAGCCTATAATATACTTTGATTCAAAATTATTAACCATTCTGAATCAAGTCAAAACCAAATATCAAATGAATAGAAACTTAGATAATAACATGTCAAAGTTGTATAAGAATAATAGTAATAAGAATATAACATGTTGGTGGTTGGTGGGGAATTACGACTAAGGAACTTTTCACAGATATAAACATACACATCTATGTATATCCATGCTATTTTTAAGGGCAGTGGTGGTTTTCACAAGTACTTAATTATGCACTATTGTTACTTATAAAACGGGGACTGGGGTCATTTTATATAGTTCTGTTAGTAGTTTTCTATTAGTATGTGACGTGTGTGGTGAATGAAGATTTTAGGACTGAGATGGATCATTGCCCAATCGGACATTGTTTCAGAACCATACTATACAGATACATTTATTATGTTATAATTTATTACACAAATGTCTACATCATAATATAAACATCTGTGATTAGTAATCATAGATATTTTCTTATTAATAAGTTTACATAAAAATAAAACTACCATTAGTGAATCGCAAATCAGTCTTTTAGTCAATAATAATTTCTTCATCTACTGGGCTTAACATAGGCTGTTTATTTCCAACTCTACCAGTTTGACTGCTATGTGAGTGCTGGGGAGTAAAACAAACAATTTGTTGTTCTTGCTGTTGTTGGGCTTGTCTACTGGTGGATGGAACAAATTGATGATTATAAGTATTGTAGGAACATAATGCAGAATTACTATAAACAAAAATAATTTTTTTTGTCATAAAGATTTATTTAATTTGATTACCATTTTTATTCTACTTACACAAAAATTGGTTCGGGATTAAGAAAAACTAGATTTTGGTCAGCTAAACTGCTTCCTTGTGACATAATTGAAAAACTCTAAAAATGAAACAAAATAGTAATATTAATAGTTTAAAAAATAAATCCTATATTCGAATCAAAACACTTTAATTTTTCATCATAGATCTAGCAAAACTTGTAATTAATGCGTTTGTTAAATTTTAAATTATATTACAGAGAAGCATCAAACTATAAAAATTCTACAATGACCAAAAATATTAGGCAACTATTGACAAAAGCCATTTAAACACAATTTAATCAACAAAAAAATTTTTTTTTAATTATTATTTATTATTATACCAAGTAACATTAGTCTATTTTTATACTGTATCTTAGGTAGAATACACTGGTCATGTGCATTACAACTGTCGACCGCAGAAGCTCAATGTGTGAAATCAATAACCGACGTCAATCAATATACCTATAATATTAAATGTGTATTGTTTCCAGATGCAACTATAAATTTATTTCATTTTTCAGTTTCCATTAGTAACTATTGTAGTATTTTTACAGTCGAAAAGTGGTCAAAAACACGCTGGGAAAGCTGAGTGAACAGTGTTAAAGCTATACGATTCAAAAATTAAATATTATTGAAGCACTAGTAGAATTATAGAAAACAGTAGCTGACACAATAGTTGAAAGTGAAGCTAATGAAAATAGATCATACATCATTATACATTTATAATAAGTGTTGAAACTGGGTATGACATATTAGTTTAAGTCAACATAGTAAGTAACTACAAACAAGGAAAAAAGGTTTAATATTTCAAATAATATGCTACACGGCTTATTGTTAATAATCTTACAAAAAAAAGATAGAATAAATAATCGATAATATTAAATATTTTTAATTATCCAGCAAAGTACTTTCTGCATATTTTGAATAGACAACTAAATATAAATAATAATAATTGCCTATTTCTTAGACATAAGTCTATATAATAATATATTATATATCTACAGTGATACAGTGTATAAGAATATATTATTCTGTGGAAATTTAAAATAGTTGAATATTTATGTTTTTAGAAAATAATTGAATACATTATATAATATGCATATAATATAAATCTGAAATCGTTATGAAGTTTCTGTTTTGTAATTTTTTTTTTTAAACATAATTATGTCCCTAAAAAATTGTTAAAGGGTCCAGTAATAAAATATATCTATGAGATTAGTAAAGAAAAACATTTAGTAATAGTCAAGTCGGTTAAGCTAAAATAAAACAGTAATACCTCTAAGACTGAACTGGGAATATTTAGTCGAGTATATTTTATACTAGGTTCTCCAACATTATTATTTGCAGACTGACTATTATGCTGGGTTTGCTGAGGGTTAATAATAGTTTTTCGTTGTCTTTTTTTTTGTCTTTGTTGACGCTGCAATGGATTTTGCCGGACTTGATTATTACTAACAGATTTTTGTCTTATTTTTGAATGCAAATTCTTGTTGCTATTGGTTATATCATTGTTCATAGTTGGCATACATTGAGCATTAGTTAAACTGTTGGGATATAAAGCAGTATTACTATAAACACAAATAATTTTTTTCTGTTGTAGACATTTATTTAATTTAATTGTAATTACTCATCATCTGATCCGGTAATGTCTATCAAGATTGGAGTCGGATTAATTAGACTGCTTTCTTGTGGCATAATTGATGAATACTAAAACATGAAATAAAAAAAAAATATTTTAATATTTCTATAAGGTGTATGTAGCTCTGAAGTTCACGAAGTTCTGACAAATAAAGTAACTTGTGTTCAATCAATATTTTTTAATTTTTTTATTTCATAAACTGAATAGACGTTTGTATTATACGTGTAATATAAACTTTTTTATTTTTATTTTTTTTTTTTTTTTACAGAAAATGAAAAATGTTAAATTTGATTTAAATCGTTTTGAAAAAATTCAAAATGGCCAATTTATATTATAAAAAATAGTTTTAATATTTACAGTATTTAATTTGAATAATTCACTTGCGACTTATGAACATTTAAATATTCGTTGAACTCTGCTACTGATAATTTATCAAAACCAAAAATAAAAACCAGTAGTCATAACGAAACAAATTATTTTTTCAATATGTTTATAAATTGATTATTTTAATTTTTTTCAAAAACAATTAAATAAAACATTTGTAATACATGTGTAGTATAAGCACCTATTAATTTTATGGCAAAAAAAAAAATAAAATCAGATGAATTCGGTTATTCTAAAAAGTAGTGAAGCACTGTGGTTGGCTTCGGTATAGAAAAAAGTATTTCTGAATGTTGACTATGATGACAAATAAATCAGTTTGATGCTTAATAATCAAAAATATTATTGTTATAGTTAATATAATTTTATGAAAATAGATAATATATAATTTAGTATCACATATCAGTTCAAGTTAACATAGTAAGTAACAATATACATGAAAAAAAAGTTTAATATTTTAAATCACATTATCATAATGTAAATTAAATGAATAATTGAAAATTAAATATTATTTTATTGGATATTTTATTTTTTTTCTGACAATAGCAAAGTGATATGCATTATAATGAAAATAGGAAATGTAATTCTATAGATAATAATTGCATACCATTGTATGTGTGAAGTGGTGTCAAGTAAATTTAATGTAAGTTTTAAAACTATTTAAAAAACTAAGTACCTACATACTTTAATATTTATTAGAAATCTTACTAGGTATCATCTATAAATAATTACAAAAAGAAATTGAATTATATTTTTTAGTAGTATTTAATTATTCAAGGACTTAGATATGCCAAATTTTTTGGTTCTCAAAATCAAAATATATTGAAATATATAATAATAAAACTGTACCATCTAAGTTATGATATCAGCATGGAAATATTACAACATGAATTTGAATATAATAACATGTTATTCGAAATAGTTAACCGTAACTAAATTTCAAGAATTCTTTAAAAATTAATAGTGACTAAAATGATTAGTTGAACTTCTAAGAATTATAAATAATATTGAAATTAGTTTAATGTTTATAATTAATTTAAAATTTAAAATAAAAACTTAATTTTATCAAAAATTAATATTGTACTAGTAATCAATATATGTTAGATGTCTTAGTACTTTATTTGTATATTAGAATATAAATTATAATATACTTTGAGAACCAACAACAAAAAATTAATTAAACAAACAAAGTTTTAAGTATTTTACACATACCGATTGGTTTGTCAAACCATTCTGATGAGCGTTCATCGACACTACCACACTCTGTGGTATATCTGGTGTTGTCAAAGTGTGTGTAGTATTTTCTGGAACTGAAATAATTTCAGAGTGGTGTGTAATCCAGGCACCTGGTTGGTTGTGATGTTTAGTTCGATTGATTAGAGGCGAATTTTCATTTATCTTGTCAAATGGCCAAAAATCTGTATAAGCTGTATCAGGTGAAAAATAGCGCTTTATATCATCGAGACTGACAACAGTACAAGAGTCACTATCGTATAAATGCTCAAAGATGCCCATAATTTTGAAACAGAACTTAAGATAAGCCAAATCCCAGTTTTTAAGTTCCACAGATCGTAATAATAGGTCATTAGTTTGACCTTCAAAATATAAAAGCGGAATATATTGTTGATTATCTTTAGTAAAGTATGGAATAAAATCTGAGTTAATACAAATATAACCAAATTGTGTTACGTGGTCCTGAATATTTGACTTAACTTTTTTATAACACACGTCTAAGAACTTATAAAACTCCAGGGCGTCTTCTAAACGGACAATGTAATCTTTACTGGAGATGAAATCATGTGGTCCATATGCGTAATCACAATATTTTTTGTTGATTTCGGTAAATAATTTTGCTTCAGAATTAGTAATATAGTGACCTTTCACTGAAAAACATTTATACACTTCTGGATTGAAGTAGTGTAAATAGGACTTAAGCAGATGAGTTTCAGCCATCCGCACAGATACAAACTTCAAGTTTTGACCGTTACATTTACGTATGATGAATGGAATGTGGTGTTCTTTGATAGCTATCCAACCAAATCTACCTAAATTGCATATGATTGTAAAATAAAACTGTCTTCAAAGAAAATTTGAAAAACATGTATTTTATAATTTTCTTACCTTTAATACTATCTTTATATTCCTCGGTATTGTCTTGAGAAGATACCTGTGCCATTATGTATCAACCTAATAAGTAAGAACACATATTAAATGAAAAATATAATATCAATTAAACTTTTGCATATTTTTAATGTCAATCATACATTTTTTTATTTATATTTTGTAATTGTAAGACTAATCTCATTGATAAATTTCAAACATTTTAAAATAACATTTTTTTTTTTATATATACATATAATCAATTAATTTCATACTATGTGAATTTTTACAATAATTCTCTTGTACATTTTTATCAAAAATAGAATTTTAATAGAAATATTCAACTTATACATTTGTCTTGAAAATTGATATGTATATATTATCCACAGATATAAAAAAAATACTAGATAGCCGACTTGGAAATGATTTTGAAGTCAATAAAATAGGCGAAATTCTCTTATCTAAGAGATGAATGCTTACAAAATATATATTATGATGAAATGATAAACCATGATAATGTTACACAGACTTCTATCACAGAATTCTGTGCTTCTATAGAATACTAGATAGCGAACTACCGTTATCAGTTGAAGTATTGATTATCAGTTGCCCATGTTTTACTCAAACACTTTTAAAATTAAAAACATTTTAATTAATATTTTAATATTTTATCACAATTTTGTTTTAATTTGATTGCTATTTATTGTTTTTATTGGTGTTTACAACTGATTTGAATGATTATTTGTTTATATGCACATACACTTACCATTTACAAAAAATTATATTTTTAATTATTATATTTTTAAAAATATTAGATGTTCTGAAAAAAGTTTATTAGATAGTCATAAATTAGATTTGGTGACAATTATATGTAAAGAATATTTAAAAATTAGTTTGCATTTTGTTGCAAAGACAAAAATTCCGTTGTTAGTAGACAAAAAAACATTAAGTTAATTTTATTTAATAATCAATAATATTATCTTTTATTTTAATTTATGTCACAATATGTACATATATACCAATGTACCTATTTGATGCACTTTAAATACTATATATTTTTTTAAATTAATAATTTATAAATTAAAACTTATAAATCAACAAAAAATGTAATTTGTACTGTTAATATTATTTAAAATATTATATATTAGTACTTACTATATTTGGTAGTTTAATACCTATTAATTAATGTTTAATATTTAATTAATTGTTTTTTTTTTTTAAATACAATTTATTTTTCTAGAATTATTATTATTTTATTTTACCATTTTAAACTGTTATTCCTATTTTCTAATGCATTCTATATAATGAATGTAATGTTTTGCCAACTGAAAACATGGCTGTAATCAGTTGCAGCAATGTTGGCTTCATAGTTTGCAATGGTTATCATACGGAGTACTTTATCTAGTATTATATAGAAGTCTATGTTATGTTATAAAAGGAAACAAAACTATTATACATCATACATATTTATATTAAAATTATAAATATAATCATAATCATAAACTATATTATTATTTTAGTTAATTTGATAATAATATAATTTATTACAACAGAAGTACAATATAGATAAACATGTTTAATAAATAAGTTTTAAGTTTGTCCAATAAACACATTTTTGAATTCGGTTGATCTGATTTAATATAAAAAATTTAAAAATGAACTAAATATAAAAATAAATGTTTATGTAATGTCATATTACAACATAATCAAGTAAAACAAAAAGAAGAAAAAATAATTAATTTTAATATATGAGGAAATATTATTAATGTATTTTTTATACTTGGTGAAATAATCAAAATTGGTTAAATTAATGTTATATTAATTAAAGACTCCTCTAACTATTGGATTAATTCTTATGATCAGTCATCAATAACACCAAAAAGAGTTAAAAGTCAAATAATGTATGTACATTCATACAGTAATAGCCCTTCTAAAGAATTATTGACTACACTAACACGAGGTAAAAATTTTAAATTTTGTCACTAAAAAATCAATATTAACTAAGCTAATCATTTTTATGAACCAATATAATATATATATAACTATATTATAATTTTATTTGTTACAAATTATTTTGTATTATATTTATATTTGTAGGTAATATTTTGATTGATCGATAAAATATTTGTATTTTTTTTTATCTATACTTAAACATTAAAAAATATTTGATTCATTATATCTTACTTTAAATAATGTAAATAAATTAGGAATATAGTATTTCAACAATAATAAAATATGTATATAAAATTGTTGACTAATTATACTAATAATAACTGGTTTTTAAATTTTTTTTTTTTTAGTCTTAAGTTAATAATATGAATTTCAGACTTAAGTAAGTTATACAAACCACGAACTTAGAATGTAAGAACTAATAATTTATATGATAAACTGATAATAATGATATTTGTATCAGTGTTGTGAAAATGTAAACATTCACCCTTTGGATAAGAAAATTTTGGCCATTTTGTCGGCTTCAAAATCATTTCAAAGTCAGCTATTAAGTATTTTTTTATATATCTGTGATATTACCTACGATTCCAACAGGCCAGCAGCACCCTAGATCAGTGTTTCCCAACCTGTGAGTCGCGACTGGCTTAACTAACCCATAAATAAATATATAATCACATTTTTTTAAACAGGGATGAGTTGCGTAACTAACAAAGGGTAAATTTGAGGGTAGGAATTACAAAAAGGTTGGGAAACACTGCCCTAGACATTATCGAACAATTACAATTTTACATGTTAATAACGAAAACACTCACGGAATTTTAAATATCATACTATGGAAAATATAAAAATAAATTATTATAATATTATTATATTACCTTCAAAAATTAGTATCTGATGGTAAAGTAACGTGATGTACGTCGACCAGTAGACGGAATATAACAAACACAAGAATGGCGGTGAACGGCTCGGTGACGTCCCGTTGGTTTTACAACACTGGTTATTGTGGAGGTCGATTTGAACTGGTACTGATGCAGTGATTCGACAGGAGCGCAGTAATGGTCGTAACACAGCTAGATTAATAATCAGTATTGCCAATTTAACAAAGTTGTTATCGTGTATATACTGTCTTGAGAGAACGCGCAGCATACCGATCACAATGAATCTGGTTTCGAGTATCACCTTGCATAACCAGTCTAGTTCTCCCGCCAAATACTCTAAACGAAAATACGGAATAATTCACTAGTGGTTGCCTATTCATCCCCTTAAGCTGAACTATATTTTGAAAATTAAACCATATCGAAGAACCGGTGTACGTTTTCTCATTGTTCCATCTCTACAAGAAAATATCAGGATATAGTTAACATAACCAAGTTTTGGAATAAAATATGGGTATGGTAAATGACGTTTTAGGTAAACAACTTATATTAAACTGTGGTGTTCCCCAAGAAAGTGTTTAGGCCCAATTTTATTTATAATGTATAATAACATTTAACAGCATTCGTGATTCGCAGACAGATGGTTGAATATTTACATATGCAAACGATACATTGTACTCTGATACATCATGGGAATCTGTCTATAATAAAGCATCTACTGGGCTAAACCAAATTATTCAAAAACTAAACAAAAAGTTTAAAATCGTAGTCCATTTGATGAGATCAAAATCACAGGTGATTTGCACAACCATAATGGTTGTAAAATAAAACGAGTATCTAGGGTTAAATACCTACGCCAAATCTTTGACCAAAATATGAAATGACAATCCACATAAACAATATGACTATGCGTCCCAGGACAATTATGTTCAAAATATATTGTTTGTGGAAAATAGTTGCACAAAATACTATGCGTTTAGTGTATCTGTCTCTATACCAAGCTATCTTTCAGTATAGAATAATTGCCTGGTGTGGTACATATGAAAATACTATCCAGAAAAATAAAATAGTTCGTATGTGCCTTGATTAGAACACGTTAGATAGATCAACTAAATTAAATTCGCTGTATAATGGTTTCGGAGACATGAAGTTAGTAAAGTTCTATCCTATATAAGAATAGCTGATATGCATTATCAAAGGAAAAGGGCTCGGTATTAATTTCTGGTCGAGTTTACAACTTTTTTGTATTGCTTTCTCATATATAAATATATATATGAGATATACTTCTCATCTTGGTCATCAGTTTGTGAATATTATATTATATACATTGTATTATTTGGATCCCTTTGTCACGTTTCAAAAAAAAAAATCATCTTTGAGAAATTATATTTATACAATTTCGGCGTATGGGTGTGGGTGTAGTATAATACACGTTAAAGGGACATTCAAAATGATTTAGGGTTTCCTGTTTTTTTCTCCCCGCAGTCCCAGCAGAAACCATTGTTCATTTTATTATCCAATAATAAGTGGGGTTCTCACACTCGCGCGAACGCACTAAAATTCATGAATGCACGTCATGCGTTAGCAGCACCTGCTAACGATAAAATACAGTCCCGAACACAATAAACACGAATCGTACACAATATACTCTTCGTATATATAATGTAATATGTATACATGCATTTTGGTTATAAGTAGTAGGTACCCAGACCAGTGACGGTAAGATGTAGAATATTAAAATAACGAAATTAAACGACTGATTCATATTTTAAACATCAAACAAATTTCTAAAATAAAAATAAATCTATATTCTGATATTCATCAATTCACCATTAATAATGAAATTAATTTAGTTTCTACTTTAGGTGAAACTACTTATAGTGAACAAATTACCAAAGGTATTTTAATATCAATAGATTTTCAATTTAAATCATATTTTGAACATGATGATAACTTTAAACTTATTAAAAACTTTAAAATATTATGATTATTTGAAAAAAAAACTCTAACAGCACAGATTTGGCACATTTTGTTCAGGGGACTTTAAGGAAGGAAAAAATCAGTTTTTATAACAATTAAATTGTAATACCATATTTTCTATATATTGATGATTTTGAAGTAAACAACCCTTTAAATTCGGATTCGTCATGTCATTCTATTTGTGCAATTTATTATAGTTTTCGGTTAAGTGACCAATCTAAGCTAACAAATATACTTATTGCAGCTTTACTGAAATCTGTTAATGTAAAGCATTTTGGCAATGATCTATGTTTAAAACAATCGATTTATCAATTAGTAAACTTGAAGTTGATCGATTACTAATCAAAACATCGGAAGGAATAAAAAAAGTTTACTTTGTTTTAGGATTAGCTGTTGGAGATAATTTAGGGTTAAACTGTATTTTAGAGTTTAGTAAATCTTTCTCTGCCAATTATTTTTGCAGATTTTGTAAAGAAAAAAAAATTTAATACCCAAAAAGCATGTACAGAAAATATGCTATTATATTCTATTTTCTATAGACGTATTTTGGGACGCACTCATACACATACGGCCAACCCTCGGCAGTGCATAAAAACACGTACCATATACTATATATGTATATTGTATATATACAATTCATACAACACACATATGTATTTGGCTTCCCCTAACCTACTACCTGTAATGTTAACCGAATCGGGTAAAATATTTCTTAGCGTCCAGATTGTTGTTCGATAATATTCATCGAAAAAGGTTGTCCGATGGGTAAAATATAATATATGTAGTAGGTGTATATATATATACATATATATGGCGATTTCGACGCAGCTGCAAACTGGTTTATGTCGGTATATTGTGCTGGTAAGATACATTTAAAGAATACAAGTTTTTTTATTATTGTAATAATTTAATACCTACATGCGACTACTCCTACAGGAGTGTTTAAACAACAAAATTCTTGATCCCAGTTTACAGCGTGTTCAGAATACTCGTTAGCGCAAGAAATTGTTCCACAAGTATTGTACTTAGATCAACGTCAACTGATCAATCACTGGGAACTAGTCACAGTTTTTTTAAGTGCACTTGTATCAAAACAAAGTATAATATAAAGTATATTAGCAAAAAAGTAGTTATAGCGCAATTCGAAATGCACCAATAGTATAGGCGGACATTTAGTTGAGTTTTTAGGAGGGCTATAATAATCCAATATAAAGTGACTCCGCTCCCCCTTTCAATACACAAGTAAAACATATTAAATCCGATTTTTGGGAGGTCTATTGAAATACTTGAGGGGGGTGGGGTAAGTCAGGAAATGCACAAATAAATAATTGTAACTATAGTAATAAACTACTTAGTACCTTTAGTTCAGTCAATAGGGCTCCAAAAAAGGCGTTGCCTTACAAAAAATACTAAAGTTTTGAAACTTGGCAAAAAGTTTCATCTTGGGACTCTGATTGACAAATGCGCCATCCCTCCGAGGTCCGCAACCGTCCGCCATCATGGATTTTAGGTGAAATTTTTCACTTTTTTATAATATTTCTAAAATTATTAACTTAACGATAAAAATAGCTTTTATAAAAATTGAAGATCGTAAATTTTTGACTATAAAGGTTCTATACATTTTTAACGTAAGAGTAATAGATAAGCGACAAAGTCCATCCGCCTGTCATAGAATGTAGCGCCGCGCGCTAAAATGACGTATACCAGGGTGGTCCTTATTTTTGAACTCTGATATTGTTGATGTAGGACCACATCACTTTTTACATTGTGATGAGAAAATAATTTTGGTTAATTTTGGTTAATTTTGGTCGTGATTACTCACTCCTTTCTCGTGCCCCTGGGGGGTTGAAAAATAGCCAACAAGGGTAGTTTTGTTATTTTTTCGACCTAACTAAATAAATATGATACTTAGAGAAAAAATGTATAGAGCTTAAATTGTAGAACGTAAAAGTTTCAATAAAAATGTAAGTATTTTATTTATTGTAAGTCTATTATTTTCAATGAAAAATAATAAAGAACGAAATTTTTAATTTTTATTCAAACATTTTTTGTATAACTCTATTTGTCCAACAAATATGTTTGAATAACTAAAAATTATCAATTTGGTCAAAAAAATTAAAAATGTTCTTCATTATTTTTCATTAAAAATAATAGACCTACATTTTTTGTTGAAACTTTTACATTCTACAATTATCCGTATACATCATGTATTACTTATTATTACCGATACCAAATAAACTTCTCATCACAAAAAAATAATTGGTTATATTTTGATCATCCGTTTATATTGGACCAGAATACTTCATACTACAATATCTTTATGGTAAATCCGTAGATATGTATGAGTATAGACTGAGTATATCAAAGCTATAATTGCGCATTATGTGACTATAGCAATGTGTACAAAGGCAAAACGCGCGCAATTGTACTCCGCCAGTATCGCTACATCACTTTTTTGTAATTATTTAATACTGCATAATATATGGTACATTTTATAGAAATATCAAATATCAAATATTACATAAAAACCCGAACCTCCAACACTGTACATAATATTATAGCTAAATATTACTTCATAATAAGTATTATTGCACCAGTATGCAATGTAGCACTAGATAGTATTATTAATTTACAACAGTAAATATTTTAGACGTAACCAACCGTGGTAGAAATACTAAAACCCAATCATTAGTTCTGTTTTAAAAAATAACAACATTTGATTTTATAGTTTCAATTGTGTTTATGAAAATGCATTGTTTAAACTCGAAACACTCACAGAAAAGTTGGAAGCAAATAGAAATTGACGGCAGTAGCTAGACCCCTTAATGGTTGGCGATATAACGATCAATTTCATAATATTGGTTGCCTATACAAAATTCCTTAAAATATAGCATTTGATCAATTAACATCGCAAAGAAGACTTTTATTTTGAGATAAATAAAAAAAATCATAATAAATATCAGAAATTTGATAGGTTATATAGTTAAGTAATACGATTCTTGACACGTATCGTATGATAAATCACAAAGCATCCAAATTGGAAAAGTTGGAATAAAAAGTCTATATTAGGCTCAAAAGATAAAAAAGTTATTATTGACTTAATAACTGAACCATGATTTGCGATTCACTAATGACCGTTTTATTTCGATACCAACCACAGATGTCTTTATTACAATGTAGGCATTTGTGTGACTATAATATACACCATAAGATAAATATGTATAGTATTATCCATCTCAATTTTCATCCACCACACACACTGATAGAAAACGACAAACAGTACTGAATAAACTGGCCTCAGCCCTCGTTTTTCACTTAACTGAAGTATAAGAACAGTGCCTAATATAGTATATGTGAAAACCACCACTGCTATTAACATCTGAGGGTTATTTATACCTGTGAAAAGTTCCTTGGTCATAATTCCTCACCCACCATAAAAATATTTTGTTCTCATTATTCATATTTATTTTTAATATTATTTTTATTACATTTTGATATGTTATTATTTTAATTTCTATCTATTTGAGATTTTGTTTTAACTTAATCTACAACGAGTCAATAATTTTGAATAAAAGTCTATTATATGCTTTATTGTCATTATTTATCAATAATATTAAATTTATTATTATATTTTTATGTATACTTAAGATTATTAATTGTTTAATTTTTATATTTATTTAAAATATACTTTTTTTTGTATCATTGGATACTTTCTAAAATATTTTTTGATGTTATCAGAATATTAAATTATTAATGAATAATGTATGTATGCATTATTAAACTATAGAATCATACATAAGACAATAGATAATAACATATGGCATTAGTAATCATTATAATGTTTTCTGACAAATTGAATGTTACTTTCAATTTAATTATTTATCTTCTTTTATTTTTTTAAAAATAAGCATTAAATTTTGGTACTCGGGATTAACACATTTCTTGCATGTATCTATTTCATTATATGGATAGATTAATTTGAAGAATTTGATAAAAAATCTTTCTTTTTAACAACTTTCTGTGACTGATCTTTTTTATATTGTCCTAAAAATTAATTTCAACATTTTATAACACTGAAAACAAACACTAACAAATTACAATTATATCACTATTATAATATTTTAATATCTCTATATTTAGTGTTTCAGGTATATCAATTTAATACAATAAAAACACTTATAATTATTTAAACAAAAGTTGTTAAATTATTTACACATTTACGCCATATGTACTGAGTACTATTACTGACTACTGAGAGATTAGTTATCACTGAATAGTGAAAATAAGATGTTGTCGCGTTAAATTAAAAGCACTGTACAATCGCCGGAAACAGCGTATCAAGATGGTGAATATTTGTTTTATTTATTTTTGTTATTGTTTTTCAGAGTCAGAATAAAATATCTAGAAATTATTTAGTGATTTATAAATTACAATTTATATTTTATTAATTCAGTTTGTTAAGTTATTTATTAATATTATCTATTGTTTGATGTATACTTATTGAGTACTTACCAGTAGTTCCTACTTCCCTGAACATATTATTAAATATTTCTCACATATTATAAATATATATTAGACTTGAGATTTCTAATGATAATGATTCAACCAAATATCATCTTTAACTGTGTATTTAGAGCCATTAGGTATATAAAACTGTAAATTTAAAAATAATAAAGGTTTTAAGTAGTTTGAAAGTGATAATATGCACACAGTATCTGAAGAAGCCGGATATGGAGAGAAAATCATTGGCAACTTAATTCACATATCGTTTCGGCGTCGCACGATTTTGTAAGTGTTTAGTAGTGTAAACGATTATTAGTGTGGGAGAATTCCCTCTACTATTCCTGTACAAATAGCGATGTGCTTTTACCGAACTGATAGTGAGCGGCGTGCGTAGTTCCAGCGGTTTTTATTTTTAATATTTTCTTCATTTTACGTAGTTGTTCAAATGTTTTTCGTCTCTTATATTATATCTTATATGTAATGCTTTCAGTGCCACCGAAAGTGTATTTCAAAGTTTAATTTTGTTTAAGGTGGTAGGTACTGAAATGCATTTTTGTTATCATGCGTGATTTTTCATTGGTTGTGGTTTTTTATGTAAAAGTTCGGCCAAAACCTCAAAATTGTTTCAAACGTACGTTTTACTTAAGCCACTTTGTAAACTACTAAAATGTTTACCCCTTATATTTGTTGGATAGGCAACTATACATACACTACGACACCAACGGCTACTATGAGAAGGGGTTTCTGTGGTCGATCCGGTTTGGTGAAATGACCAGAGAGCAAACAAAATAGAGACAATACTTAAATTAACTTAGCAACTACTGAAGTCTGATTATGGTGATGGTCTGCTGTACGGACTACCGAATACTAGACGACCTGGGCGGCCTCTCACACAACAGATTAGTTGCTGGCAGACTTACGCGGTGGCATTCTCTCGGTGGTGACGTGGATTCGAGATTAGTGACACACAGTAATTGGGAGACGCTGGCTATGTTTTTGGACGTAATGAGATGATATGGTATAGCAATAATTTACGGTGAGACGGGTATGGACTATGGGTTATAGATGGATTTATTTTGCCCTCACAATGACGAGGTACTAAGTATAATAGAATATGTGTTTGATTGGTATGAATCACTAATTTATAATAATAATATCACAATGATATGCGCTCAATGCGACTTCAATAAAAAATGTAAAAACAACAAAACTTTGCAATAGCGGGACAAATATTTTACGTACGACAACAGCAGTACTAATAATAAAATAGGGCGTTGGCCGCAGATTAACAACAAAAACAAAGATAGTAAAAACATAATGAATAACGATAATATAAAAATTAGGTAAAAGGCCGACCAATAATTGATTAAACAGAATACAGAATAAAAAGAATAAATATATATAGTTACAATATTATTGTTTAGGCCCGACCACGCACGGGACAGCTGAAGGACTACTCGGTCAGTCGGAGAAACGAAAAACCTACCCCTACAACTTAATGGGTAAGCAATCGATCAAGCACGCCTCATATTTTCTGGGTAGGCAACCCGTCATGCACGACGACGACACAGAGGAGCGGGAGCGGTTATGAAATGTATGAGGGAAATAGGATGATGCAGATTATTTATGGGGACGGGGGCCCTGTGGTCTATTCGGTCTGGTGCAATGACCACAGGGTACAAATAGAATATATAGGCCTTACTTAAAATTAATTCTAAATATTAACTTAGAAACTAAGGCAGGTGATCAGCTTACTGGTGACTAGCACGACTGGACGACCGGGGCGGCTTCTCACACAACCCGCAATGGGTGGTGGCGGACTTACGCGGAAGAGACAGCGACCATAGACTACGGATGAATAGTGAGCTCCCCAGTACGTAAACACAAAATCGACGGTGTTTCAGGACGGTTGAGTGAGTTGATGAGCAGCCAGTGCCCGGCTTTCAGTCACACACTTGTAACCAGAATAATAATGAAAAAACAAATAAAAACTCACTCAACTGTTGTAGACGTCGTTGTTTTTTTTTAATATCGGAATTAATATTAAATATAATAATTAATAGGTAAGTGTTCGCGTCGCAAGGACGTCGAGACACAACAGAATTGGTAATAATAATAGAATATTATGTGTAACGACGACAGTTGTTTACATGTTTTATGAAATAACAAAAAAAGGGAGGTGCTATGAGAGCGACCGCATAAAAAAAGATATATATTATAATTATATGAAAAAAAATGGCGTTGGCCGCTGAATAATAATTTGCAAGTGATATGAAACAGCCAAAAATGATAATGAAAATATGCGGCAAAGACCGACCAATAATTGTTCTACAGAAAATAATATACATACAAAGAGAATAAATAACAATAATAGGATAACTTATAATAGTTACATGATTATATTGTCGTGGTGGAGTATGGGGAGGAAAAAAGGTAATTAAGATGGTGTCGTCGGCGCGCAGATTAGCGTCCCGCGATAAGCAGATTGCCTGGCGCGAACAATTATAATAATTAAACAATTAAACAAAACGGACTAAGTGGTGTGCGGAGGAGACGGGAGAGGAGATTAGGAAAGGTGCCGGCGCGCGGCGCCAACACAATCAATATAGTATAGATTTTAGAATGTATTAAAGAAAGATATTTCTTTTTATTTATTTTGATTTTTTTTTTCTGTACGAATAAATTGGATTATTTACACGGGCCAAGTTATCATTGTACCTTGTACATATAATTTATGCGAATATAAATGTAACATTGTTTTGAGTAAAAAAGCAGTTAGAGTACTATTATTTTATTTTATTTTATACAGACATACAGTATACACTAAGTATATAAAACCTTTTCATTATTTACTCATGAGTCGTTCACAAATTTTATAGATCGAAAATTATTATAAATTTAAAATACGTATTGAAATAATGCGAAATACTTCCGACAGTCTAAATAATAACGAATTAAATAATTCAAAACTTAAAAATTCATGGTTTCTAAACGGTATTGAAACTTCAATTCAATATGTTACTTTGTAAACTTAAACAGTGGACTGTAGGTTAATTTAATTAAGTAGATTTGAGTTTTACGGTATTACCTTAGATATATTTGTGCAGCGATGGACAGTCATTTTAGATTAGATATAATGATAAATAACATAACGCTTTTTTCAAGTGATGTACGCGACGAAATCCGTTTTACTAATATTTAAAGAAAAATATATACGTCAATGCCATATTTTCATATATATCGAACTATCGAAGTACATCTGGTTTGAAAACTAATAACTAGTCAACTAGATAGTACATACCTAAATGTTACTTGAAATGCTTTAGTATAAAATTCAACAAGTTTAACACTTAAAAATAAATATAAAATTAGTAATTTATCTGTCCATTTTGTTAACCAGTAAGCATCTGCATCCTCAGCCAGCCAGTCCGTTCGACTGGGGAACTAGAGTACATGCAACTTTGGGGGGCAAAATCTAATGTATTTGCATTTCGGTATATTATTATAATACATACAACCAATATAAAAATAATATATAATATGACGTATCAACATTTTAATTAACATTAAAATGTGGTATTACCATAGAGGCATAGAACATTATGTTCAATGTTATTATTAACAATAGAGATATCAATTGACTATTAATTTAAAAAAAATTAGAAAATATTGAATTTGTTATGTTGTTATGCTTATGTGAAAACCATTACACGGAATTTCACAATCTCTTTAACGTAAAAATACAAATTTACACATTGCTTCTCAAAATTTACACTAAGTGAATTGTATTATTCAAAATTTAAGAAATGAGTATGCCGATTTAATACTAACAAGTTATAATATGTGTGATGAATGGGGAATTACTATGAAGTTTGTTCTAAATTTGCTATTAGACATTTCGATGAGGTTGACGGTGATAGAAGATTAAATATTTCGACATAAAATTTCAAGATTCGAGTTTTTTACCAGTAATTTATACTGTTATATTTCAACTTTCCAATAAATTTCGTGCATTGAAAGAAATAACTAAAAATTTTGATTTTTACAACCAATTACACTAGTTAATTTATCTGAAGATGACTTAATAAAAATGTCATAGGATTTTGTCCAATTATATAAAAATGACATAAGTTCAAATTTAATCCCGCAATTACTCTCAATAAGAGTATTAATTAATATTTCCGAAGTAAAAAATATTGAACAATTGACATTATACATTTTAAAACATGACTATAGTATATCGTATTGTGATATTTTAAGCGCAAATTTAATTTACCTCACATTACCTGTAACAGCTGCATCAGCCGAAAAATCGTTTTCTGAACTGAATATTATAAAAAACTACCTAAGAAATTCAACGAGTCTGGACCTATTTTCAAACATTGCAATTTTGAATATTGAAAAAAATAAAACTCTAAACTTAGATATTAATAAAATAATAAATAACTTTGCCAACATAAAAGTTAGAAAAGTCAAGTTAAGTTGTTTTTTTTAAATATAAAATAAAGTACATATAATGTTTTTGATGTAAATAATTATTTTTAGAGGAGAATAATACTGATTTATAAGTTATATAAATGTATTAACTACTCTAATCAAGTTTCTTTTTTTATATCTACCAATCTACCATACATTCATGTTTTAATTTGTTATTGTATTTTTTTTAAATTATTATTTGCACAGAAATTTGTTGAATTATTTGCCACATTAATAAATGACGAAGACTTATCCTAGCTTGAGATCGGAACAATATGGAGAAAAACGGTTAACTTTAGACTCTAATGTATAAAAAAAAAATAACACCTCATTTATTTTCAAAAAATGGGTACATTATACAAAACCTTTCGGATACAAATTAGTAAGTCATTAGATATCAATATTAATACCAATAAATTTACTTGTAAATAATAAATATTTTTAGCTTGAGATTGAATTTTGCCGTATGTACCCAAAGTTCAAAAACTTATTTGTAAAATGTCGAAATAAGTTGTCAACTCTATAAGATATTTTTAATAATCGTATTAAAGATATTGGCAGTAAAACCCCTTTACGACAATTAAAAGAATCTAATAATTTATGCGACAGTAATTTTTAAAGTTAATTGCAATATAGACTTTGTATAACCTAACAAATTTTATAAATTATAAACTTTTTTAAATGGTAAATTCTAGATAATGTTATATCATAATTGAAACAGTGTAAACTTTATGAATACACCCAAAAGATAATGTGTACTACAAAATGAAGTAAAAAGTAAAATTCAGAATATGCGTCAAATCAATCGCTGTAACATAATTAGTAAATCTCCAGAAGAATACTTCAAAATATCAATATTTATACCATTTTTGGATTACTTTATAGATCAAATAAATAGTCGTTTTATTGAACACAAATTGATTTTAAAAGGTTTTAAAATGTTATTTAAAAATGAATTGGACTATAATAACAACATTGTACAATTGATAGATTTTTTTTAAAGATTCGGATAATTTAAGTGAACCTGATATTGTAATAGCAGAAATTAAGATGTGGAAAAATGTCTTTAAAAGAACTGAAGAAGATCAAAAGCCAAAAACTGTAATACAATTTCTACAATTTTGTGATGAAGACATGTTCCCAAATGTATACAAGTAAATAAAAATATTATGTATATTAAATAACTTCTGAGAGAAGTTTTTTTCACTAAGAAATCTTAAAACATATTTCAGAAATACTGTATCGGAAGACAGACTAAATGGATTTGCGATGCTTAATATTCATCAAAATGAAATCTTAACACCACATGATATAATCGAGGAACTTGTAAAAAACAGGAGATTAAAATTTTAAAATAAATGTATAGTTACAATAATAATTATAAGTTAAATAATGTAATTTTTATAACATTTTATTACTAAATAAAAATTAATTTAAAATTATAGTACCTACCTATTGTAGTAAACCTTTCTGTACATGTGCTGTGAATGTGTGTATAACTATCTGTGCCGGGTTAAGGGGAGGGCAAAGGGGGCAGTTGCCCCCGGCGGCAATTTTTTAACGGCCATAATGAAGGTTTTTAAGATTTCTAATATATTCTAATTTTTAGGAAGAATTATTATTAATCATTGAAAAATGTGGGAACAAAATAATAATAATTGTAATATAATATAATATTATATTACGAATTACGAGTGTATTGTCAATCAATAAGTTATCACGTCGAGATCATACTATTAGAGAGCTCGGATGACCGACGCATTTCTATTTTCGTCCTTATGATCGTATTATTTTTTATTTTAATTTGTACACGATATGTTTACAACAGTGCACACTAATACATTGACACATAATCAACACATTAATGTGTTTGTATTTGTATACTTGTATTATACATTTATAACCAACAGATTATTATATTTAGTATTAATAGTTTCGAATGATTTATTTCTACACCACCAAGCAATTGTTTTTAATTTGTATTATACTATTTATTATTTTATTATTCGTCTCTCGATTCTCGTCGACACTAGTCGTAATCAGTCATAATATTACTGAAAAAAAGTGCAACATTTTTGTTAAAAGCGTTAATTTTTTTATAAATATGAGTGGAAAACGAACAAAATTAAGTGGCGCTGAATATCGCAAAAGAGCTGAGGAAAAAAAGAAAAAAGAAAAAGAAACTATTTCTCAAACTCTTAACATTCAAACTTTCTTCAAAAAGGTAAAAAAATAACGGACATAATAATTAATTTATAATTAAAATAAAATAACAAATTTATACAAAATAGTACATTAGTACCTACTCCGTACTCGTAAATAATAAAGAATAATTAAATATATTGTATTGTATTTTATATTATTTAATAAACAACAATGAAAAATACTAATTATAAAGTCGCAATTAATATTTATAAAAGGTTTTTTAAAACCAGTTTTAAATAACCTAATTTATAATACTATTTAGACTATGATTCTATACTATTTATTACATTACATTTTATTATTTATTGTTTATTTAATATAAATTGTAGACAATTATTTGACATATGCAATAACTTTTGTTGTATTCAATGTAATTTAATTTTAATTTTAATTTAATTTTTTTTAAATTAATACTACACTAACTTTATTACTTGGATTATTTAAAATATATTTTTAATTATGGCATTTGTTAAATATTGTTGATAAATTTATTATAGTTGTTTTAATAATTAAACAGTTTGCTACTCTGCAGCATGTAAGTTTCTTTTTGTATTTATCTGATTTGATAATTACAACAAATGTGCTGATTAGTTCCTATACTTATCTTAAAATTATGTTTGATGTTTTTATTTTATATATTTGGATACACAAAAATTTATTTTAAAATGTATTTACTGCATATAAAAATTCGGCCCTGTGGATTGTAAAAATGAATTTAGTTACTAAAATAGTATGGTATTTTAAAATTTCTAGAAACCCGATTCTGATGAATTAATTGAAAACCCATTGAAACTCGATTCTGATGAATTAGTTGAAAATTTGATGAAAACCGATGACGAAACTTTGAAATCTGACATTAATGTCTCTTGTGAAATTACTAATGTTCCAATTTGTCCATCACAAGATCCAGCCTTATGGGATATAAATTCTGATATGGTTGATTATTTTATTCGTAATCCAGTTGAATCAAATCCTAAAATAATCAATTTTGATAATACTATTCGTAAATGTGGTGAATTTAATAGGAAGTTACCATATGATATTTTCAAAAGGAAACTTTTGAATGGTGAAATAAAAGATAGACAATGGTTGCTATACTCAACATCAAAAAACGCACTATTTTGTTTTTACTGCCTTCTTTTTTCTAGTGTCGGACATTGTGGCTATGCTTCTGGCGCGAACGCCACTAGCCCCTTTTCTAGCTGCTGAGCGAAAGAGAACTGCGGAACTGAGGAAGTCCGGCACGCCACATCAAGGAAAAGTTGAGAAGGGAGATCATCCGCCAATGGCAGACCACGTGGGATGTGACCACCAAGATGTCGTGGACTAAGCGCTTCATTCCAGATTTCGCCAGATGGTGGTACAACGGCCCGAAGATTGTGACATTCCGCATAGCTCAGGCGTTATCTGGATACGGATGTTTTCAAAAGTACTTGTGGTCAAAAACCAGGACGTACAGCCCAGTGTAACCTTTGTTTGCCCCATCTGGGATGTTGCCAGTCATAAGTTGTCGCTGTCCATAGGCAGAACCCTCCCCCCGCCTGGAAGACGTGGCGAATTTCCTTTGCAAGCCCACCCTCGATGAACCAACACGGAGCAGAGTACTGGCCGCGGCTTCAGAACTGCGCACTGTTTTCTTCTATGATCAAAGACATCTTGGGCCAAAAAGAGGAGTTGGAAAGGAAGAGACAGAAAGAAGCGGCGTGGTTAGCTTAACCAACATACACTTAGTTAAGTTTACCACTGTGGGCTAAATGGTCAAACCTAGGGTGGTTAGAGTTCCCCTCTTATTGTACATTTAATAGTGTTATTGATTTTTTGTATTATATACTTAGTCGATTAATAAACGATGTGACCAGGGAGGCATCAATGGGAACCCGTATTTCCCTCCCTGGCTACGATAAAAACAGAAAAAAAAGGATGTCAGAACTTATCGAAGGCCTGTGAGACGTCCAGAAACACAGCTTAAGTTTACATATTTTTTCCGAGTGAGTATGAGATCATTTCTTCTAGCCTGTAAATTTGGTGGATGGTTGAATGTTTCTCACGAAACCATTTGAGTTAATTTTGACAATTGCTTCGAACTTATTAACTTACAATTTACCCGGTTTAATTTGGACATAATGGGGGGGGGCAACTTCACACACATCAAAATATTATACTTGCCTACATAGTCCATTACACTAACAGGAATATTAATATACAACAATATACGATTGAAAAGGTATATTTGATACATCTAATACTAAATAAATAAATAAATTTATGTATTAAATTTTGAATTTAATTTTTTTAATAGATTTGTAAAATCATTTTTCTTATAGATTAATTACACGTCATTTTGTATTTATGTACGTTTTGTATAAAATATGTATATCCTAGGGAAAAAATGCATGTATTACCATATTAAAATTGCAATTGTTGAGGTACTTTTTAGTAGATTACACAGGTTTCAAGTACCTATTTTGTCATGCGGGTGAAATTTTTCCGTGATTAAACATTATATTATATTTTTAAATTGTATTTGTTTTTATCTAATAATATTACATGCATAAAAGCTAAATAAAATCCAAATATTTTTAGACCACTCAAATTTAAAATTATTGAAATAATAATAAATGTATCTAAAATATATAAATAATGATCATACAGTTATATTTAAAAGTAGAACAATTCATTCTAATATTTTAGTTAACATAAAATTGGTTTATTTTTAGTTAAGGATTAAGTAGTTTATTTCTTATAAATGTATAACTAAACTTAATAAATAAAAAGTGTATTATTTAATAGGTAATAATGTTTTAAAATTAAATAAAACATATGAGTATTGAGTATACATCAATATTCTAAAGCTATAAATACATTTTCATAAACTAGTAAAACTAAGTATAAAGCTAACATACTTAAATATTAGTATAGTATATATATATATGTTAAAGTGTTAAATTAAGGTATTTCATAAAATAACTAATACAACTAGTTAAAGTATAGTATGAACACTTTACTCAGGAATTTAATAAAATATGTTTAATTTCTTAGTTCGAGTATTTAAAATATATTTAGGTAATCTATAAAAATGATAGTATTTTTAATTTTTTACAATTATTACTTAATGGTATTGATAATTTTATAGTCAATATGTTGATACAGCAAATGCATCTTATTGATTTTCAATTACAACTAGACCGAAACTTTGAATTTATTTGTGTTTATCAATACCACTTAACAAAGTTCTGTATTTTAAAACGTGCTGAAACTTTTTTTTAATTGCTTATGTTCTTTTGGATGTATTTTTTCTCCAGTCTGATGATAGAAGAGAATTTTGTAACAATGTTTTAAATTATTTAAAGAATATGTGCCTAGGTCTTACAATTTTTTATGGAAAGTTTAAAGCGCAGATAGTCGCAAGTCAGTTTTAAACGTTCAAATCAAGATATAGAAAATTAATTCACTATACTTGGATGCAGGACAATAAAACAAACAAATGAAGTGAAGGACTTCGCATCATAATGAACTTAATTAACATTTTAAATGTAACATATAAATATTATACATTTATAATTTTTATTCCAATAAAATGTAATTTTAATACACATATTTTATAAATGTATAAATAATATAATTATAAATGGTCTAAAAAATGAATTTTTTTATGTAATTATGCCCTTAAAAATAATTAAACTTTTTTTATAGTCAGGCAACTGTATAAACGATAGGAAAATGATGTTTTAAATTATGGCATTTTTAACACTTTATCGTAACTAAATTAACAAATATACAAATTGTCAAACTTATAGGCATGCGCACAATAAATAAACCGTATATACTAGAAATAAATGCAATTGCAATGTATCTTCTACTAACTAATTAGTATTTATTTGAGTCTTGGCAACTTAGATTTTAATATGATCAAAGCCTGGCAAAGAATCACATCCTATAATCACTTGATAAAAATATAATCGTATTCATATATAGAATGCTTATAACATACGTACAATGATTGATGTTTGATAAGGATGATAAATATCTAAAATCTATTAGAGAAAATATTTTACATTTTTTAGCTACTTTTTATACTTTTTAACTGTTTAAAAACTAAATTTCGGATTTTAAGGCCTTAAGCAGTCCTTTGGTTAGTATTTTTTTGATCTTGAATTTTGTAGTTAAATAAACTTTTTTATTTTGCTTTAATTTTTTCATTTCAGTATCTACGAAAATGGAAAATAATTTTGGATCATTGTCCAAAGAGTTTATATGACTTTCTTCATCGATGAGAAGGTTTTTTTTTTTCAACAACTCGGAGTATAATAAATTAATTTGTTTAGTGTATCTTCGTTTTTTCATTTTTAAAGCTTTAATTTTTTTAAAATATGAAACCGCCAATAATTGGTATTCAATGTTCTGAAATGTATCATTAATAAAATTTATTTTGTATAAGATATATAAAGAAATAATAATAATACATAAAACTAAGACTAAATTAATTAATATTACCAATGGTTGGTTTTTTATAAGTTTTTCCTTTTGCCCTCCATCACTACATGTATTTAGTGACTTCTTTTTGTTATATTCCTAAAAAATATATTATTTTTATAAAATTTTTTTGTATTACATTGATTAGTGTTACTTACCATAAAATCTGTACAATATTCATCCTTTGGGTTTTTTGTTGATTTTAAAGCCCTTTTCCTGTTGCTAACTATGAATTTAGTTTTTTCAAAAGAGTTGACACATAACCCACTGTGTTGATTAGGTCTCCATTCTATTGTTTGACTAGTAGTTGTTTTCCACAAAGGCAGTGTTTCTGAATTTTTTGGAGGAGATCTATATAAAAAATATATGAATAAATTAATGTATTCTAAATCACTTTATGGTTGTATAAAAAACTGCATATTTTTTATTTTCACTCTCTAAGACACCATACGGATAAAAACACACATTTTGACTGATTGTTGAATTGTTGTTTATGTTGTAATCAGTGTATTAACGTATTAACCGGCTATTGAGTATCAAATAATTTACATAGACAGTAGTCGGGTTTGGATCACTAAATAGACTAACATGTAAGTAACAACAGTTTACTTTACAGTATTTAAAATACTTAGTAAAAGTTACTTTAAAATACTTTTAAGTACCTATTTAAAAAATATTTAAATGCTTTTGATTAATTATTTAATTCATAAATGAATATTACGTTTATTTTACAACTTAATACAAAAGGATTCTGTGAATATCAACACAATGACAAATAATATAGTTAGATTTTGTACATAATGTTTGTATGCGCCAAGGAATTTAGTCTCCTCAAATGACTTGTTAGCTCCACAAAACCATTTTATTAGTAATCTTCTTAAGTATTCTAAATAATGTATTAATTTCTATAATGCTAAAAATAAAAATAATTTTTTATTAAGATTTAATTTAAGTAATTATTAATTATTATTAAAAATACTGAGAATAAAGTAATTTGTATCGCAAGCTTTGTACAATTTAAGCAACCCCAAAATTTAAGGTCTAATTTTATAGTCACAGTTTATAATTATAATTCCATAAAATTGTATAGATAAAATAATATGTAATCCACATAATAAAACACACAAGTAGAAACAAACAACATACAATATGAAGTTCAATTATTTATTGATCTTAAAATTGACTTAATGTGTGAGATATAAACACATTAAAACTTTGTAACATTAAAAATAAATTAATTAAAAGAATTATTTAATGTATGCATTAAGTGAATCATATACTCATATACATCAGTAAATTCGAATAATAGAAAAACAACATAATTAATATAGACAAATATTTTATTAATAAAATAATCTTGAGTATGTAATAACCATAACAAAATTTTTTAGATAATTAATAATCATAATATTAATATAACAACAAATACAAGTTGCATAACATAATTGTATACAACAATATTATCATCAATTCAGGCTAAAGGTCAAAATAAATAAAATTCAAGAACCCAAAATAATTAAACTAGTCCTAAAATAGTAAAAATAATTAACAATCAATTATTTAACTTTTAATTTATTAAACTCATTATTTTTTTAGATACAATTATAAATATGATAGAAATGGAAAAATAATAAGAAAATATTAAGAAAAAGAGTCCAACTTATTAAATTATAGTTATTTGTTATTTTTCATAATAGCAGGTTACATAATATGTATTTTTTTTATTTTAAAATATACTATAATCAAACCTAAATTGTACTGTTTAAGAAATAAATTTACTCAAATGCATCAGAAACTTCTAAAAATTATTCACTCACTCGTTTAAAAAAATGATGAAAAGCAGACAATTTTTCATTAATAATGTTTAAAACAAAATATAATAATACTAAACTTTAAAAAATAAAAGTAATAATATAGGTAGAAATATCCTAAAAAAAAAAATATGTGAATGTTTGTTAGTGTATCACTGATTACTTATACAATGACTTATGAAATTCATAAGTTATGAAAAGCATTTTCTAAATTTTCCTAACATTTGGAACACTTGCCATGTAGTCAGAAAATAAATCATTTTATAATAACTTTATTCTAAGTATAGCTGTATAAGGTACAATATGAAAGGCTTCATAATAAAGTCAGCTATAATGTGTTCATAAAATTATTGATAAGATATTTAATTTCTATACTTCATAGTATACGTCTTGTGTCACACACACACACACACACACACACACACACACACACACACACACACACACACATATATATATACACACATTGACCCTCACTTAGAACAATTCCTTAATATTTTAAATACTAATGACAATGATACTTGATAAAAAATAAAAATATAAAATCGATCTTCACAATCTATATTAGCTACATAAATACATATACCTACATATATATGTGATGAATATTACATTAATTTACAGCCTATCAGACATATTTATAATTAAACAAATGATGTACCTACCTAAATATAATTTTTCTATTTGTTAATTTTCCTTTTAATAATTATATATATATTATGTATTCTACAAAAGAGACATAATTTTAATAGGTACCTAATTAAATATATTAACAACTGGATCGTATCAATTTTTATTTGAATTAATTATTTTAAAATCTTTTTATTATTATTTATATAAACAGTATATTTAAAATGTTGGAAGTACAACCTTAAATAAATGTGCGGTTTCCTCTTGTACAGTATTGTGTTTTATTTAAAATGTATGGTTTTTGTACATTGTAGTCCCGAGTATGTTACTAGTAAATTACCTGTATAATTTTGCAACATCATTTTCATCCATTAAGTTTTTACAATCAATCACACTGCACTTATTCTCTATAACGATAGTGTTGTTCTATTGTTTTAAATATTTCTTGAATTATAGAACTGAGTTCGGTAAGCCGGTAACAATTTTTACTTTGTAGCTATTTATTTTGTGTTGTAACTTTAAAGGGCATTTGAGTACCTATTGATTATTTTGTGATGACCCTCGCGCCTGCGCATCCACCACCACCATGTCTCGCGCCGGTCGTTCACTTTTAACTTAAAGGACCATACAACTCAAAAAAATCAATAATTATTTTATTACCATAATAAATTGAATAGAGTTTAACTATGATAATGATACAACTAAAATTCGTTTGTGACTATTCCTTCGCTAGTTTCGGTGATTTTTGACATCACGGATTCGTTCGCCACGACGGCGGCCATATAATATAATACCTACCTACACGGTAATATATTTTATCCATTTATGGTTTAAATTAAAATACTGCTAATGAACTTTTTTTTTCGAATGCACTAATCATCTGTATACAAGAGCACCTCATAACCTTTCCATTCGTATAATTATATCACATTTTGGTTTAATCTTTTAGAAAAAAAAAACACTTAAATAAATTATATTACGAATTTACCATACATTCACTGTAGTAAACGTGTGTAATATTATTATGATGATCGTGAAATCGTGTACCTATAGATTTTTGACGCCTAAACTGGCTATTTTAGTTTTAACTCGTTGCTAATATTAGAAGTGGGTGAGGGCTTGCATAATATTATTACCTATCTATCTTACCGCAGGGGCTTGCAACTATAGTAAGCTTGCCTGTTTCATATAAAAAGATAAATTATGTATATATATATATATAAAAAAAAATTAAAAATTGAATAGTGGACTGTATATTTATTTTAAAGTACAATAATGAACCAAGTATTGGTAATAATAGAAATAGTAGTAAATGTAATAAAAGGTATACAAACAGTAAAAAAGCCAACAGTGGCAACAACAAATTAATAAGAGTCATAATAGTAAATATGAAAATAGGTAATAATACAGCCACCAGTGGCTATAACAAATTAATAATTGTAACACTTGTAACAATAAGTAGAGGAATAATACTAAAATTAGTAAGTTAAATGTTTATTCAAGTTAGTTAATATAATGTACCAAGATTAAAACATAATATTTATAATTTATTACAGAATGTCAAATATGTAACAAAGTAGGACTGGGCGGCGAAGTGTCACTTGCGACAAGGGTTGCCAGATTCTCAAACAGGTATTCTCGTACTGTTGTTATCAAATTCTCGTATCACTAAAAAATCGCTCGCTACGCTTGTTTTTCTAATTACAAATTATTATCACATAAAAATTTATTGTTCTTTACCTAGGTTAATGATTTTCATTTACCAGACAATATTCATTTTCCTATTAGGTAATAGTACATACACTTGTCACTTTTTAATATAACAACTTTTTTATATTATAACAATTTAATTCAATACATAATGATTTATTAACAGATAACTAATTTTAGTGCTTCTTGTGTAGTATCGTCAGTGGTTTCTATTTCTTTTTCTTCTGATTTTATGAATTTAATATTATCATGATCATGATTATGAATAAATGCTTGAAACTCATGGCTGATATAGGAGCAAAAGTCCACTCAATCACATTTGATGGTGTATATAGCAATGCTACCATGTTTAAATACTTAGGTGCTATTTTTGATAAAAACAAAGAGGATGAGAGTAATTTTAGTATAAAAAACACTTTCACCAATGAACCAATGTATATATTCTATGATTCATGTTATATGTTAAAACTTGTGTGAAATACATTGGGAGATTTAAAGTGTATTTATGACGGAAATGGGTGTCCAATAAAATGGAATCATATAGTACAATTATTTCAAAAAGAAAAAAGTGAAGTAATAGGCATATCAATTATTATAATGAAAAAATGAATGTCAAGTTAACCGCACAAGTTTTAAGTAACAATGTTGAGTTGTGTTCTAAGATTTTGTCAATCCTTAGGTGATGAACAATTTAGTGGTATTGATGGCACTGCAGTTTTTTGTTCAATGATAAACAGTGCATTCGATATTCTTAATTGCCGAAGTAAATATTCAAGAAGTTCATTTAATGTAGCATTAGATGAAAAAAGTTACAACAAATATAAACAGTTTGGTATAGAATTTAAAGAGTACGTATATAGTTTAAGGTTCGAAGATGGTAAAACAGTGATTGATAGTGGTAGAAAAACAGGTTTCATTGGATTAGTTAGGGCGATAAATAATTTATTAAAATTATACTCATACATCCATGAACAATATTCTATATATATTCTATTCTATAGAATATTTATTATCATACAAGTTGTCTCATTTAGAAACATTCTTCAGTTCTGAGCGCTAAAGAAGAGGCTTTAACAACAATCCTACATCCAAGCAGTTTCAAATAGCATACAAAAAGTTATTAATTCATAACGAAATAAGTGGTTCTCAGTATGGAAATTGCATTGCCATTTTAAATAGTACTCAAATATCAGTAGTAACTGTAGGTTCTGACAATATTGTTGGTGATGAAAGTGATCAAGAAAAAGTAAATACAATTATGAATGACCATGATTATTTTGAAGCATTAAAAAAATTATTAAAAAAAATAAATTGCAAGACATGTCATCCTTACTTTATGGATAGAATAGGACACGCATCATCGTTGATAAAAGAAAAGGATAGAAATAATGCTCTAATAAAACCATCACAAGATGCTGTTGATCTTTGCCAAGTAATAAAGTAAGTGTTTCGTTCACTTAACATATTTTTGCCTACTATAAAACAAAAAATTGTTATTGAAATTAAAAGAAATATTTATTCAAAATCAGTATTTAAAGAACTAATTGAACATTGTACTGATCAAGAGTTATTTAACACACATAGAGATCAAGTTATTGCTCTTATAATAACCACTTACTTGAACATACGATTTCACTACTCTGCTATGACTAAAGAAAAAAAAGACAGGAAACAATGAGAAAAAAATATACAAAAATGATATTGTAGCGTAATTGTATAATGTATTATATTTTTATTTTTACCAATATATTCAATATATTAATATTACTAATAGGCATGTATAGCCCTAATAATTATGTTACATTTGTTACAACATTATTGTAATAAAATAAATACATAAACATACTATATGTCGTCAGAAATGACAACACTGCTAAGAGGATAGTTGTGACCGCACCACCCAAGTCCGCCAACCAGTGATGCTCCGTCTATGAGTATAAGGTCTATGATATAGACCAAGATAATGAACAAGATAAGCGTAAAAAAAACGTCACTACATAATACAGAAATTCTAAATTTTTATCGTAGGAAGAAATTATGATTGCTAAAAGAGAAAAATTGGAGTAATATTTCTACTCTAAGATACATGAAAAGAAAATTAAAAACCTTGCAAATAGACTTAAAAGAAAGCTCGAATGCTTGTCATCAATTTCAAAACGTTTATAAAAATACTAAAGAGAATTAAACAGTTTTTTAGCAATGAAATAAAACACCTAAAATAGTGTAAGTGCTTCAGCTAATTTTTAAAACAATGTATTTATTAAACTTTCATACTTTATTATGTAATTTTACTTATTTCTTTTCTTATGCAAAACAGTAAAATGATGACAAACATAAAAAAGAAAAATGCAAAAATGAATTGTTAAAAAAAAAATGTTTGAATTACAATCTATAAATTCAGCTGAGCTCAAGTATGTAAATGTGTATTTGTTTAGTTTAAATCTGTAAGGTTTTATTATAATTGAGTATTGACAAATTGTGTTATTTTATTTTATCTATCAATCAGCAAATTAAAATCTGAAATAACAATTTTGAAAGTAGAAAAAGCTTATTATCGAAGTAGTTATAATTATGAACAACTAAATACATCAAAGGTAAGTTTAGTATTTCTTTTATAATAAAAAATAATGTGTTGTAACCTATATGACTGTTTGGCGTTCAATTTAAATTGAGTTTTTAAAACGTAAACAAAAACACAATAGTCAAGTGTTATAAAAACTTAAGTAATTTCTCTAGATATGTCCTCAGGGATCCGAGCAGCCCACATGGAGCCAGGTGGTCCAAAGGGGAAAGAGGAAATCCCCGTCCCGGCCCAAAGCCCAGCCTTCTCCGGCAACGGAGAAGATCTCATTGCTTCGCCAGAGAGCCCCTAGGACCGCAGCCGTCACCATTGACCGCCCGGCCGAGGGGGGTTCGCTGGCGGCAGTCATGAAAAGGGTGTCTGGTTCCGTGAGCTTGGCAAGTCTCGGGGTCAAAGTGGTGACTACGAGGCGCACCAAAGCCGGCGGAATCCTCCTCGAAGTGGAAGGCGAGGAAAAAGCCAGAATCCTGGAGAGGAGGATCCGAGAGGTGGTAGGAGAGGCCGCCAGAGTAAGAAGGCCCGAGCGGAAGACTCCCGTCCTCCTTCTGGATGTCCCTGAATGGGTAGAAGTGGAGGACGTGGTCGGAGGGCTCGGCGCGGCCGGAGTAGTCGTCGCGGCTCCTGACGTTGACCGAATTTCCATCAGGAAAAACGGTGGCAGCCGCGGCGACCGCGTCGCGAGGGTAGATTTACCTTTCCGCGACGCCATCGCTCTGGCCGAGGCAAAGGTGGTGGTGGTCGGCTGGACCCGTTGCAGGGTAAAGCTTCTTGAAAAGAAGCAAACCACCTGCTTCCGGTGCCAGCAAAAGGGCCACCTCGCCGCCGAGTGCCGCAACGCGGCAAAGCCTCGGGCCTGCTACAGGTGTGGAGCCACCAGCCACCTCTCGCGGGGCTGCTCGGAAGGCAGGACGACGGGGGGCCCCTCCCGCCGGGCGATCCAGCGGAGGCAGCGCCGGCACACGACCCTCAGGCTCTGAGGGCTCGGGTGTTGGCAAAGTGGGCTCGGGAGATGGGGCGCGAGGTTCCGCCCGCGGACAGCGGACGCGAGTGGACCCGCACCTTGATCCCCCCAGACCTGCTCTGCCGGTGGGTGTCCAGGACGCACGGGGAGATGTCCTTTCACCTCACCCAGCTGATGACGGGGCATGGTTGTTTCAACCGGTTTCTCCGGAAGATCAACCGTGCACCGTCTGCCGGGTGTTCCCACTGCGGACCACCCGACGGCTACGGTGAGGAAGTCGACGACGCTCACCACACCCTCGTTCGCTGCGAAGCGTTCAGGGGTGAACGTGAGCGTCTCGTCGACGTGATCGGACCCTTCGACCCTGGCGGGCTGGTCCCCAAGATGTTGGAGAACCCGGCCAACTGGGGGGCGGTTGCCGACTACGCGAGGGCAGTGATGACCGCCAAGGAGGAGGCCGAGCGCGGGAGGCAGTTTCGGCAGGGGGTGGCTCCGTCTAGGCGGCGGAGATGACGGCGACGCGTTCGGCGGGGCGACCTCGGCGGGGCGACCTCGGCGGCTAGCTGGGTCGTCGGCTGGGGCGGCCTTCTCTTAGTCTCGGGCTGAGGGCAGGCCTCTCAATAGGTTTAGGGTACCACTGTAAGGGGTTGTGGAAGGGGGATTGTCCCTTCCTCACCCCATATGACGAATACCGTTTATTTTGTTTTTATAATTTATTTATATTGTTTTATATATATTGTTGTTGTTTTTTACCCAATAAACGATGGCGACTCACCACCCGAAGTATTGCCTCATGGCGTTTCCGGGTGGTGAGTGTATTGCCGGTTCAAAAAAAAAAAAAAAAAAAAAGGTCTATGATATAGATCAGCGGTTCCCAATTAGTGTGAAGCCACGGACCCCTAGCTATAACTTAAATTGGTCCACGGACCCCTTTTTGTAAATACTTACTTTTCAATTTTATTTTATTATGAAAATGAGAAATAAATTTATACGATTTATTTTCAATATGAAAAAAATTATTTGATTAAACACCTTCAAACTTTATGAGACAAGTGAAATATTTCTTTATTGTTCATAATTTCGTCTAAGTCCGGCTGCATGCTTGATATTTTAACTCTTAAATCAGCGTCAATATTAAGCCTATTACGATATTTGTTTTTCATGTAACAGTAGGTAGAAAAAGCTTGTTCACATCTATATGTTGTGCAAAAGGGGATCAAATGTCTTAAAGCTTTCTCAGCCAGTTGCTTTTGATCATTTTGAACAATTAACCAAAAATCAATTAGTTTTTTATCGTCGAAAATATTTTTCATCTCTCCATTAGTTACCAAATCAATTAATTCATCTTGTTCCTGTTCAGAGAGATTTTCTATTTTTTCAATATCACAGTGAAATGGATTTCTTATCCACGTATTATTTGGGTCAGGTTGATGAAAATATTTTCTTAATATTTTGGCCATGCTCAACAAGTGTTCAGATATTTCACTCTTTACTTCCTGTGATAGACATTCACACGAAGATTCCAAAAAAGATTGTAATGTCGGAAAGTTACTGAAAGAGTTTTTTTCAACACGTATTGCCCAAATTTCAAACTTTTTTATAGTTGCTTCGATCTTATCCTTAACGTGAAAAACGTCAATATAAATTCCTTGTAAACTCAAATTTAGTGTATTCAAGTATTCAAACACATCAGCCAAGTAAGCTATCCGAGACAGCCAAGAAAAATCAGTTAACAAGCCTACAAACCTGGTTTCGAGAAGAAATACTCGAACTTCGTCTCTTAGCTCAAAAAAACGCTGAAGAATTTTTCCACGTGAGAGCCATCGAATTTCAGTGTGCAAAATAAGCTGTACGTAGTCACTTCCCATGTCTTTACAAAGGACTTCAAAAAGCCTTGATTGTAGAGGTCGTGATTTAATAAAGTTTATAATTTTCACTACTTCCTCTAAAGTTATTTTCATGTGTTCTGATAGGCGTTTAGCAACCAACGCTTCCCTATGAATACAACAGTGAGTCCACTTTACTTGAGGTGCAACTTCTTTCACACGACCCAACAATCCAGTTTTGTAACCTGACATTGCTGCTGCACCATCAGTGGTTATTCCAACGCATTTTTCCCACCTAATGCCATGATCTGTAAAAAACTTATCAATAGCTTCAAATATATCTTTTGCCGAAGTATGTAGGAGCTCGCATGAAAACAAAAAATCTTCAAATAACTGTTTTTCCCATATAAAACGGACAAAAACCAACATAGATGACTTACTTGTTATGTCAGTACTTTCATCTAGTTGCAATGCAAACTTGTCACTTGTAGATAGCCTTGTAAATAGTGTTTCTTCAATATTTGCAGACATATCAGTAATTCTTCTTTGAATAGTATTATTAGATAGGGGGACAGAACTAATCAACTTTGCTGCTGATTCACCTAACATTTTTTTGCACAGGACAATTGCAGCAGAAAGAATTAGTTCTACGGCTATGGTATGAGCCTTACCAGATTTTGCAACAAGTTGAGCGACTTCGTATGAAGCTAAAAAGGCATTTTTATTACCACTTAAACTTGTTGAAGATTTCATCACTTTTTGTGATTTTTTAAATTCTCCTAACTTAACTACAAAAAAATCCAACGACTTACTAGTAAATTCGCCATGTTTAGTCTCAAAATGGCGTCGTAGTTTAGAAGGTTTCATACTTTCATTGGACAAGATTTCCAAGCAAATAATACACTGTGGTTTTGGTTCATCTTCAGTCCCAGCAAATGTAAATCCTAATTGTAAATATTCAGTGTTATACTTTCTCACTTTAGTTCCTACGGTACTCTTCGAGTTTACATTACGGCGATTTGAGTCTGAACTACTATGTTGATCAGTGCACTAAAATAAATTTATTATTGAAATATTATCAATAAAAATACAGATAAAGTGTAAAATTATAAAATATAATTTGCGCAACACATAATATGCACGCATTTAACGACAGATTAATAAGTAAAAAAGTTCTTTTGATAAATAAATGAATGAGTTATTTACCTGAACTTTATTCATATTATTCACAGTATTATCTTCTTCTATTTCACATATAGGCCTTTTAAGTGAACCAGATTTTAACCACTGATACATTATGGTTATTCGTTTAATTTTGAAATACAATGTATAAAAAAGGACACACGGCACTAATCGCTGACCAGTAATGACTGAGACTACTAACTAATACTAATGTTGATTATTTACTTTAAATTATATGTCCGAAATATATTTTATTGGTTAATGGAAAGAAAATAATCAGTATGGTTTCACGTTCTGAATTATAGTAATAATAGTGTAATAGTGAAGATAATAATGATATTTATTTCTATGAAATTGCTTATCTATTTTTTTCGCGATAATCGAGTTTCAATAGTCCATAAATACTCGGAATTTCATATTACTACAAAGTTAATAATTTCACTAAAATAAAATAAAAATATTACAACAAAACAACATAACCGCGGACCCCTGGGGGTCCGCGGACCACCAATTGAGAAACGCTGATATAGATACTATGGTTGCACGACGGCCTATATTGGATCACGACGTTGAGCGGTGCAGAATGTTCTTATCAAATCTGATGAAGTCGCGTACTACTAGTGCCCTCTACAGTCATTATTATAGAAATCTTGTTCCATGTTACCACAGACTACATTTAGTCTGTAATGTTACCATAACTAATAACAATAATAGAGGCTATAGAGAGCGCTAGTAAGACACGCGACTTTCTATTCATTCTTGATAGGAACATTCAGAGCTGTCATATCTGTGCTCGTTATGCAACCATAGTACCTATATCCATAGTCATAGATCACAACGATTGCCTTATTACATAACCATTATCACTAGAAACATTCACCAGTAATTTATTGGGATTGGCATTTTATTTTTAAAATATTTCACTAATTTTTATGCTAGTTATAGGCGTTTGAAATATTCAATTTTTTTTATAAATATTGATAGAAAAAGCTGGTTTTAGATTCTTAGTCATTCAAAACATATCAAAACATATAGACACCTAAGCTTTTCATATAAAAAACTGTATTACGCTGGTAGAAACGGACGCCTAATTTAAATATATAATATTAGTTAATTTATTAGAAAAACTTAAACTGTTTATTTTGGTTTAAGTCTAATAAAACCCTTATAGTTGTATTGACATATACAATCTGTACTAATCCTTCTACACAAGTTTATCTTTATATTAAATCATTTTAGTTTATCATCTGAGTATTGTTAAGTGTTTTAAAGTTGGAATAGATATTTATAATTAATTTCAGTGCTTTATAAATATATAATATAGTGATGTGTACTTTTAATTTACTTTAGTGAACTAATTCATATGATTGCTGAAGTAGCGTCATTGGACGCCCATTCAAGCCGTCAAGCCCTGAGAAAATGATTATATATATTACTCACTAATACTTATTGTATTTGTTATATACAAATTGAAAATTAAAAAAAAAATTCATAAGATTCAGTGATTTATTGATTGTATATTATTATTATAATCATTAACTGCAATATTTCTGATTTAATTAATTAAAAAAAAAAAAGTACTATTCGCTAGGGGCTCACTATTGTTTGATATCCGTTGTGGGCCCTGCTATCCCTTAATCCGGGCTTGGTCTTATACGCCACCAAAACTAAAGTATTTATTAATAGTATCAACTAAAAATGTATATATAGACATTAATAATTTAGCTGCAGTTCAATATTAGATACGAATACTCGTATGATATCTACATTTTACAATCAATGTAATAAAATGACAGATAAATACTAATATTGTATAAAATAAATTTAAAATGTAGCAAAGGTAATCGGCCTTACCAAGTAGGTGGTATTTCTCTGTTAAAATATATGTTTAGATAAATGCTGAGTTAAATACTGAGATAAATGTTGAGGTAAATAAAAAAAAAACTGATTTCAGTAGTTATAGTACTTTCCTGTGAAGTTTAGGTAACCACTTAAAATGTCACTTGTCTGTAATCACGTTTAATTTTAAAATTCTGTGACAAAAAATTAATTTACTTTTAATTTAAAAATGGAAAGTAATACAAATTTAGAAACCGTCTGTTTAAAATTTAATTCTTTTCAAGGTAATGATTTAAAAAATTCATATACAAAACTGTATAAAATATCTATATTTCATTAAATTTTGCAAATTTAGCAAATTTTTTCAGCAAATCCATCTTAACCGCGTGGTAAATTTTGGTATGTCAAATTGTTTATTGTTATTAATTTTGCGGTGCTGGAGAGACGTCTCCTCAACACCGCCCGACATTTTTTGTCATGCAGGTGTAAATTTAGTCTAACAAATTTTGGGGGTAGTCATGCAAATTCATGCTAATTTTCTGTGAAAAAAAATTTAAATTGTTGAATGGTCGTAAATACCTCATGGTCATTTGTTTTGTTCACTTTTACCGATTATAAAAACATTTTATAATCGCCAAAAATTATTTTTCCGTTCTGCAGTTCTACAAAAGCAATTGAAATTTCCAACGATTCTAGTGAATTCCGACTTCGAGACATCACAAACTTTTTTTTCAACTTCGGAATCACAAAATTCCGATACTTCTTTATCAACAGGACAAACCAGAGAAATGCTACAACAGTTTGAGACACAAAATGATGATTCATCGGGTTCACCATATGCATTAGAGGATTTTCTTACTTTACAGAAATTGTAATACAAATAGAAACTGTAGTATTATGTATTTTTAATATTTTTTTAGCTTCAGAGTGAAATGATGACTAACGTCACCAGCCCACCCCATATAATTTACAAGTCTACTATAATAGCTATGAATATTTTTGCTGTTTATGAATAATATTTTTAAAATCTATATTCAATAGAACTTCTCTGATAGGACAGTGAATCTAATTAGTACTTTGTGGGGTCAAATGTAAAGAAATCCCAATAATTTTTAAACTAGTTTTTCAAATTTCAGTTTATTTAGTTTTTAAGACTTATTAATTAATTATCAAAAATACAAGAATACAATTAGAGAAGCTTTTACCTTATAGTTACGGCCAATCGTTCTGCTGGTGACACTGGAATACGAAAAGTGTTTTGATACTTAAAAATAAATAATCTTTAAGTTTGGCAAGCAGCTCGTCGAAACTTTTAATAGACATACAAAAGTATTCAAAAAATTTAATTCGTGTTTTCGTAATTTTGAAAACAGCGTACAGAATTCTCTTTCGATTAGCCGGTCCACAATAACTGGGTAGACATGTTATCTTCTTCTACATAATTTTTATCCGGTCTTATTATTTTGCGGAAATAATACGCACATATCATAGAATTTACTATGTATGGATTCATCCTACTCAAAGTTAAAGTTAATTGTTAAAATTTAATTTTCTAAAATTTTGAAGCATGTACATTTAAAAGAAAAGAAAAATTAACGGCTTGATGTTTTATTGTGGAATTTATTGAAAGTGGTGCGAGATTAAAATTTTGAACAACTTTTTAAGTTATGTAATGGTGGTAAAGTTACTCATTTTGTAAATGCTATTAACAGTCGACATCGTTCTGCTCTACAAAGTAATTATAATGTGATTAAAATCTCAGATGATACTTGGTCTGCGGCATATATTTCATTAGAATTCAATTATTTAATTCAATAAAATGAACCATGTTCGTGTAAGATTATTTGTATTGTATGTAAATGTCGTGTTCATTTGTTTTCATGCACATGTTATGACTACAGTATAAAATCAACACGTGTAAGCATATACATGCTGTTAGAATAAATTTGATGTCAAATAATAAAGAATGAAACATTACACAAGATGTAACAATATACAATCCCATAGAAAATGATGAAGTGTGTATGAAAATTCCTACTGGACAACAGCTTACTATACTCTATACTGAATGTATTGCTTATAAAATTCAGCAATTTTAAAATATGTTTGTGTCACAAGCCGGTACACCTGATGATCAACAACTAAAAAAAATTAACTCAACAGTAGATTTAAGTTGAACAGTTCTATATCAACAAGAAAGTAACTATATGAAAGATGTAGAAAATCGCTATAGGTATAATATTATTTATAAGTTATAACCACGGTATATTATAATAATAATAATAATATAATAATATACCGTGGTTATAACAAACAATTTTTGTAACTATTAGTTAAGCATGTGAGCTAAAGGACATTACAACACAACATTTTTTTTAAATTTTAAATTTTTGGTGTATTATTGTAATCAATACAATTAAAAACGTTTTGGTACAAATCTGAAGTTAAAAAAATGATTATTCAACGAGATAATGAGAGTTGATGAATAGCCACGTGACGTTATAGAGCTGACGACCTAGCAGCCACCATATTAAAAGTAGTTTGATTTACACAGTGATTTTAATAATTTAAAATAGTATTTATAATAGCATACTTTAAATATAAGCAAACTTGTTTTTAGTGTTGTGATGTACTTAAAGTACTTTTTGGTAATTACTTTGAAGACCTCTTAACAATAAATTTAATTATTAATACATAAATATTAGACCATATTCAACTCCACCTAGTAAGAGTAAATTACAGTAAGAATCAAAAATATAATTATAGGTATACCAGTATTTGTTTCTTGAACGATATGAGTGATGGAAAAAAATCTTATTTCATTTTGGTGTCCACGGTGAGTTTTAAAATATGTAACATCTATTCCATTCAGTGGCCCAGCAAAAGTTTTTATGAAAGAGGGCAGCATTGATCTAAATCAATAAATATTATAAAATATTGTATTGTATAAACTTACAACCTTTGCATTTTGCCAATTTTACAAGATCCTGTTATTAAATCCTGTGAGTTTAACACACGTTCTCCTCTTCCTTTTGACTTAAATATTCCAGACCGATGACAATAATATTTTGCACTAGCATAAAAATTAGTGAAATATTTTGAAAATAAAATGCCAGTCTTAATAAATTACTGGTGAGTAGTAATGGTTATGTCATAAGGTAACCGTTGTGATCTAAGATCGTGGTTGTGATAGTATAATACTGATAGTAGAAGAGCAGATAAGAGGCACTGTCTCTAGACGCTCGTCTGCTAAACTGCTTATAAAAATACAAAAATAATTTACCTATAAAATATCTTAACTTAACCAACCCTGATACTATAATATGTTGTATAATATATTCTATACTGTAGCCTGTAGAGTTAAATTAAGTTCTTATGACGACCAGGGAAATCCCTATATTAAAATTAGTTTTCATTAAATAATTTATAATATTTAATTTTCAATACCTGTAATCAAAGCTCCCACACAGAACATCAAGCCCCTGTACTAAATGTTTGTCCGGGCTCTTTATAAAACTTTATAAAAAATAAAAATAAATTTCAACGAGCCCACGGATCCCTGTACTCTAAGTCCATAAGCCTTCCTTCCTTATGGGGGTCCCTGCCTGCATCTCTTTGTATTAATCTTACTCAATATATATTTGCATTATCATAATTTAGCCTTAGATTCGATCTTTTTTTGTGCATTATTAAAGTTCTCATTAAATAGCTACATACAAAGATTTAACTACAAGTTATTGTGAAAGTTTAATAAATGCAACGGTGATATTGGTAAAAAAGCTTAAAAGAACATTACTACATTTTTTATCATCAATTACATTTTTATGTGAAGTTGTTGCCTGTAGTGCTTTTGGACACATATCAGTAACACAGTTGATCTCCGAAAACCATGACACTTATTTTATTTTAAACTGAATGACGCAATTGATAAAAATGGTCTTCATGAACCTAATGAAGTTGTTTGTGACTTCACGAGCTCTCTTGAGTGCAATTACAAGAGCTTTTTGCGGAATAAGTTTAGAATCTTATGTTAATAGTTTTTCTACATACTTAAAACATTGTCAATAAAACTTGAGTTACATATGTTCGATCAGATTTTGTTCAAATGTTAAAAATATTTAATATTTAATTAAATGTTTAACGGGATTTAAGAATTAAAGCTTTAAAGAATTGTATGTTTGAGATTTTTGATTATTAATGTATTCGAATAATTGATCGAACTACTTATATATTTCCAAAAAATAAAGTTCCCGGGAATCGTCCATCCCTACTCGAACGTACACAATAAACGAAAGAACCAAAATATTGTAAAAATTGTATAATGCTCTGTGTCTAATGGTGATTCACACGATCACTATTTAATCATCCTATTATCCATATTTATTAATTATATTATATCGTTGATTTTATATTTAACCTAGTTATCTTATTGACTTATTATACTAATTGTAATATTCTTTTTATCCTATTCTAGTTACAAGTACCCTGACTTTACCCAATCGTTTCCAAATCGGTTTCATATTTTGCAACTAATTTGCAATCGTTATCGTTCGACACAAGGTATTAATATTTTTATAGTTTTGTACCTGCTCTACCTACAACATGAATACGGAATACGGACTATGTAATAACAAGTACTTGAGATATCTGTGACATCACAAATTATAATTAATCAGTAATGTAGTGAAATAATACTTATTATCAAGAGTATAGAACTAATTTTTAAATTTTATTCAGATTCCTTAAAAATAGCCACAGAGACTAGTGGTTAAAATCATTAGGGTTGGCAAATACTGGCAAATAGAACAAGCTATGCTCAAAACACTTTGATGAAAAATATTATTTAGATGGATATGCCAACAAAAAGTTGGTACGAGATGCTATATCAACTCTAAACATGAATGTAAATACATTTAAAAATATTAATACTAATAATACCTACTATTTTTTCATAATTTATATTCTTTAAGGATAATACAAATACTTATGAAGTTCCTATGGCAGAACATCCTCATGATTGATTAAAAGAATCCATAGATTTACACGACTCTTCTGTTTTAAGGCCAAATTGATTTGAAGTTTTAACATTTATACAACAGTATGTAATTTAATTTAATATATTTTTTTTTTATTTTATTAAAGATTTATACAATTACATACATACATTTTTAATACATGCAATTGAATAAAAATTATCTACCTTCCGTAAGCATAGCTTGTGTTGAAGATAGAGAGTTAACGTTCCGTGTAGGTACATATTTAGAAACATCAAATTTAATATATTCATATATATATTAAGTGATTGATATGATATTATTATATTGTTATTGACTATAATAAAATTCATTTTATTCACGTTATTTTTAGCTGCTTGATGCACATTGCATATTCTAAATGACAAAATAATTGTTTTGAACATGTTTTAAAATGTAACTACCAGGCAACCACAATCTAACCACTGTGGTTACAAAAGTTTTCTACGATCATAGAACGTTCCGTGTAAAAGGTATAGGGATGTACCACCCATTTCTTTATTATCTATGTTTATAACTGAACGAGCTGCGTGTGCTCTTATGCTTCACCGAGTACAGTCTTCTGTCACTGTTACTACGTTTGCTAATTCAGAGTCTACAGTGGCCCGGAGAAAATGTAATATTAAGATATTAAGATGGCTTTCTCCGGTCAACAATCACCTTCGTTTTGCCTCGACGAATCGATAGTTCCTCAAATAACTGGACACACTCCTCAAACTCCGGTCATTTTTGGACACTGGGAACATATTAATAGTTTATCGTTGGCAGACCCATCATATAATACACCTGGCCCAATTGATCTACTATTAGAAGCCGATCTTTTACCTCTGATTCTCCTTGATGGAACTCGAAAGGTTTAAGTTGGTGAACCCTTCTCAATGAATACTGTGTTTGGATGGGTTCTCATGGGACCAACGGAATTTTATGATCGCTCTTCTGTTACCACACTATGCTTGAATGTATCTGAACCTATTGACTCGTTAATTAAAAAATTCTGGTAACTTAAAGAGATAGTCACCACTTGCCATTTAAGTCCTGCTGACGTTAATGCTGAGCAAATATATAAATCAATTACAACTCGGCTAAGTTCAGGCCGATTTGTCGTCATTTTTCCATTTTTGAAACCATTGGGCACAGAATTGTGATTTAGTGTTTTTCTTCCTTTAATACTGGTACATGAAATACTATGATCATTTTCAGCAATATGATTACTACACACCACTGCTGATTTAGTAAGCTTGAACCATGGGTTATATAAATTGATAAATTCTACCCATTTAACACCAAGTTCACCAGTTGGAATTCTACGTAAAATAAAACAGACAATAGGTTGTGTATATAAATTAAGTGAAGGTGCACGAAAAAAAAACTTACTTGTGCAGCAGTATGCCTTGACTATCTTTTGTAGAACAGCCTTTAATGCAACATACATTCAATATTTTAAAATAAATGTTTATAAAAAATAATGTAAAAACACTAAATCGGTAACGATAGAACTACATGTATAAACAATAAACTAACGAACTACAAGTAAACATTTTATATAATTAAGAATCAACTGGTTTCATAATAATTAAATAATTTATCACGACTCAAGAAGTTCCTTAATAATTAACAAACCATCTTATCTTTAAATTAAAATTGCAATTTCACATAATTTAGTTTTGTTATAATGGTGGCACAGTTTTTTCCGAATTATAGCTCTATCTCTTTTGCTCAATATTGGCTGACGGTTTCTCTCTCTACGCGCAGTTTATTTATTTATAATTCTATGCCTCTATGGCAGCGGTTCCCAAACTGTGTGGCGCGCCACCCAAAGGAGGCGCGAGCACTTAACAAGGGCGGCGCGGCGCGCGGTTGGAATTTTATACATATTGTTATTTTTAGATCAATTTTATGTCTGATAAAAATTTTGTAGAAACGATTATCTTATCTTATCCATACACGACACACGTTTATTACAAAATAATTACAGTTATTCAGTATTATAACTGTCGTATTCTCGTAGTGACGTAGTGTGTAATATATGAGCGTACATTTTTCTAACTTTATTCGTAATACTTTATTTTATTTCGTACTATTTTTTTCAATCATTAATATGGAAAAATTTCTTAATATTGAATCGAAACGTAAACAAAATGAGGACAACTGTAAAAAAGAAAATAAACGTATTTTTTAGAAAATATGATAATAATTACTTAGATTTTGGGTTTACTTACATTACAATAGATAACGAAGAACGTCCTAAGTGTATTATTTGTTTGAAAGTATTAGCTGCTGATAGTATGGGTACCCAACAAATTAAAACGTCATTTAGAGACTAATCATAGTACATTAAATAATAAATCACGTGATTATTTTGTAAGACAACTTGCAAAATTAGAATAACAATCTTCTAGTTTCGTTAAACAGACAAGCGTTCCATCTAAAGCTCTTTTAGCTTCATATAAAGTAGCATTTCGTATTGCACAATGAAAAAAACCTCATACGATTGCCGAAGAACTTATTTTACCATCAGCAATAGATATGGTTTCTACTCTGATAGGAGAATCTGTAGCAAACCAACTTAAAAATATACCTTTGTCTAATAATACTATTAGTCGGCGAATTCAAGATATCTCAGATAATATAAATGATCAGCTTATTGATAAATTAATAAATAAAAATTTCGCGATTCAGTTTGATGAAGCAACCGATAATAATAAAGACGCATATTTAATATGTTATGTTCGGTTTATGGATGGAGTAGATATTATAGAAGAATTATTATTTTGTAAATCTATATTAAGTGGTACTAAAGCTAAAGACCTATTTGATATCACTAATAATTTTATAGATCATAAAAATATTAAATGGGAAAACTGTTTGGGCGTGTGTACAGATGGAGCTCGAGCTATGTCTGGTAAGTACGGTGGACTCAGGCTTTAATTCGACAAAAAGCTCCGGAAATGATATGGACTCATTGTCTTATTCATCGAGAGGCTTTAGCATCACAAAATATAAGTTGCTCTTTAAATTGTGTACTTGAAATAGTTATAAAAGTAGTCAACTATGTAAAAACAAGACCTGTTAAAGCAAGATTTATTCAACAACTGTGTGAAGAAATGGGTGCAGAACATACCACTTTACTGTTTTACTGTAATTCTAGATGGCTATCAAAAGGTAATGTACTTTTAAGAGTATTCGAACTTAGACAAGAACTTTATTCTTATTTAAATGGAGAAGGTTAAAATAATAGCAAAATGTTTGTTGATAGTGATTTTGTAATAAAATTAGCCTATTTATGTGATATTTTTGAAAAACTTAACTCACTTAATACATTTTTACAAGGTAAAGAAACTCATATTCTGCAATTATACGATAAGATAGTGGCTTTTATTAAAAAAATCAACTTATGGAAAAGATAATTAACAGAAGAAAATGGCAAAACCACTTGACTTCCACTTTTATAATATTTTCTTGGAGAGAATGATCTTGAATTACCATTGAGTTTAAAGACAATATTTTTAGAGCATCTGATGAATCTTGAAACTCATTTCATGAAATATTTTCCAGAAGAAATGAAACAGTACTATTGGATTAAAGACCCGTTCACTGAAAAGCCACCATCAAATTTCATAACTACAGAAGAGGAACAATTAATCGACATTTCATCCGATTCTTCACTACGAATGCAATTTTCTTCATATTCACTTTTAGGATTTTGGAACAGTATTAAAGATGAATATCCTGAAGTTAGCAACAAAGCTTTACGTATATTAATACCATTTGCCACTTCGTATTTATGTGAAGCAGGATTTTCAGCTGTAGCCGTATTAAAATCAAAATATCGGTCCAAACTCAATGTGGAAAAAGAAATGCGTGTTGCAGTAACTACATTAATTCCTAAGGAATAACCGTAGCCTTAGGCTACGGTTACTATGTATGTGAGTTCTGACGAATAATTGTTCTGACGAGTTCTGACGTATTCGTCTAAACAAACAAACGCATTTTTTCTAATGAGATTGTTTACACTGGTAGCGTTGAGTACGTCACAACATACACGACGTCGTCAGAAACAGTTGAGCGTTCAAACAAGTTTGATTATTTCGTCCAAATTGCGACTGTTTTGACGAGATTTGATTATTATATAATTATATAATTATTACAATTTATTTATTTATTTGAACCATAGATCCCGATAAATTAATCAGTCTCGTGTATGAGAATAGGTGTTTGTGGGACATGAGTGAAAAAAATGACCACAACAGAGATATTTCTCGGCAAAAGTGGGAGAAAGTTGCTACAGAACTCAACACTAACAGTAAGTACAATTTTTAATTTAATATCATATTGAAATTAATATACTAATATTTTTAAAACAAGTCACAAAAAACCAATTATTTTAAAACGGTATTTATTTACACATATTATATTATTTTATACGCTATTATAACCATTCAATTGTATTCAATGCATATCAGTATGATATCAGTATGTCGCAACTCGTATTATATTATTTTCCAAAAAGTATGGGAAGCAATAAATACCAGTTATTATTAGATTTTATTTTGTTAAATATGAATGTATATATCTAATAATAGACGACAATATCCATGATATTTTGTATGTTATCGACAAAAATTACGAGCGTGTGTGCCCGTGTCGGTTGTCCAGCATAGTAAATAGAATAGAAAACAGCATAGAAAACAACTATAATCCGTTAAAAAAATTATTTTTTATTACAAAATAAATTAAAATAAATTTGAAGCTCTTGATTACAACAGTAGATTGTATTGAAACGGGATTTCACCTGCTGGACTAACAAAATAATTTTTCAAAGTTTCTCTAGTTTCATTCGCAATTCTTCCGTAGTGATTATATCTCCGTGAAATTGGCACATTATGTTGGGGCTCAAATCTCACCTCAGGTAAATCAAAGGATGTAAGACCTTCCTTATCAATGATTATATTATGCAAAAGACAAACACATTTAACTACAATGTCTACTTTATCAGGATCGATTTGTAGCTCAGTTTTTAAACATCTCCACTTGGCTACTAGTATACCGAAGGCACATTCTACGCATCGCCTAGCTCTCGATAACCTATAATTGAAAATACGTTCTTCAATAGTGAGTCTTTTTCTTGAATATGGTTTCAACAAATTTGATTTTAAAGGATAGGCATCATCACCCAACAAAACAAAAGGTGCTGAAATGTCAGTTAATGGAAGAATATTTTCATTCTCTGGCATGTTTTAAGTGTTTGCTTCAAGCCGTTGATAAACATTTGAATCTGAAAATGTTCCCGCATCACTCTGTTTACCGTAAGCCCCGACTTCAATAGCAATGAATTTGTAATTTGCATCAGATATTCCTTGCAATACGACAGAATAATAGCCCTTATAGTTGAAATACATCGATCCTGTTTGTTTAGGGCATTTCACGTGAATATGTTTCCCGACTCTGTAACCAATGCAGTTGGGGAAATTCCATTTTTTGTAGAAGTCACTCGCTATAGTTTTCTATTTCTCTGTAGTAGGCAAAGACATATGTATACCACAGAAACACTCCCATATAGCTTGACACACTTCGTAAACTATGTTTCGAATAGTACAGTGTGAAATTCTGTAGGAGAAGCTTAGTGAACGAAATGATATCCCAGTTGATAAAAATCTAAAATTAAAATTAAAAAAACATAAAAAATAATACATACAATAATATAATATAATATATAATATATACAACATATCAATTACAACAATAATTCAATACGCTAACATATTTCCTGGTCAACATTAAAGTCATTGGTGAATTATTTTTTTTCAACTAATTTTAGGCGAAGCAGCCAAAACTAAATGGCGAGGTCTGAGGGACACGTTTCGCAAGGAATTGAGCAAGAATCCTAAAAAACGGAGTGAAGACGAAGGAGGAATCATCAAAGAGTCTAGATGGGTCAATTTTAAAAGCATGGAATTTTTGAAGGACCAATTTCAAAAAAGACAATTGCAGGGTAATGTTTCGAGTGAGACAACATTTGATGTAGACACCCAGAATTCAACTACTACTTTTTCTCCTGATCCCGATGATCCTGATGATCCCGATAATGAAAACCTAATGATAAAATCTCCTCAAAACACAACGAATACAACTAAACCACCACAAAACTTAAGTGCTCCTCAGAAAAAGTTGCCAAAATGAATAATGCCAATGCGGTTAAACAATTGATGATGCTCGAAGAACAAAAATTACAATTTTTCAAAGAAAAGAATTCAGCTTCTTGAAACGAAGATCCAGATTATCATTTTCTCATGAGCTTATTGCCATATTTGAGGAAAATACCAGAAGAAAGAAAAATGTTTGTGAGGACTAAATTGCAACAAGTGTTTTGCGAAGAGGATCTTTTAGGGGAGTTCAGAGGTCAACATACACTACAGCCAACCCACCGTCCACCACCAAGTGTATCATCATGTAGTTCATCAACGAGTGGTAGTTGGATTTCACAAGTGGGAACTCCACTGAGTACTACTCAACATGAAGATCTTACTTCGTTCTTTTCAAGTGTAACACTATAAATAGCGATAAAACATTAAAAATGTAAGTGCGATGTGTTCAATTTTTCTAGTTAAAAACTTAATATTGTTAATTTTTTCTTACCATATAGTTACAGCCAGTCTTTGTTTTGCTGAAATACATTTACGAAAATTGGAGAATTTTGTAATGCTTTCTTCTATTTTCTCCAGTATGTATTCAAATGTTTCTGGTTTCATCCTGAAATACTCGAAAAACGTTTACGGTTGATCCCACAATTCTTGAAATAACATTTCAAACTCTCCTTTGTCGTCTCTTCTAGAAAATAACTCGTTGACATGCTCTGTTTTTCCACCATTTAACAACAATAATTTCAATAACGGACATTCAAGAAAATACAATTCATCAAGTTCGTCCATCTTTGCTGGGTGGCAGAAACATACTGACCACCAGAATGTCGAAAAACGCGCACAAAGTAACCGCTTTGTTCTGATGACGAATTCGTCAGAACTCGCATACATAGTAACTGTAGCCTAATTTAAAAAAATTAATAAACGAAAAACAAGCACATTGTTCGCTTTAATTATTTTGTAATGAATAAAATATTAAGTTTACTGTTTTTTTTGTCATCAAAATTTAAATTTAAAACTAATAAATATTATATATTGAACAATTTTTAACCTATTTTATTGAATATTCTTTGAGGGAGGCGTGAAAAAAATGTTTAATTATTAGGGAGCCTTGAATGAAAAAAGTTTGGGAACCGTTGCTCTATGGTGTTAGTCATAAAATTCAGTGCGTTGATCGTTAGCGGTCATCAAATGAAGACGTTATTCTTTGTATTGCGTCTTGTACATATTACCCACATAATATTTCACACGTATTTGATTATTTAATTAAATTCCAATCACCCGCGTATCTTACCTAATAATTTTATTAAAGTTTTATTTTTTAAATATATTTAAATATTTTGCAGGTAATTATCTCGGAGATTGGTGACATTCTATAGGTATTTAATATAATATTAATACATATTAATTAATTGTTTTTTTCGATATAATGTTTTTACTTATTTATTTTAACATAGGCACTTTTTTCAGTATTAAGTAAATATATTAAATCAATTTATGTCTCTGAAGTAAATCATCTCATGTTTAATATTTTTTATAACTTATATAACAATTTTTGGGTACTTATAATTATCTTTGTTGTGTATATTGAATTTGTTTATATTTTGATATTACATTAAAATGATAGGAGTAGGTATAATAATGAAACTGAAGTAAATATATAATTACCGGTTAACGGTCTACTAATGAAAATAATAATAACAGAGCAACCACTTGGTGCTGGCCAGCTGGGGAAGATAATAATCTTAATGTATAACAAATATATAATAGTAGGAAAAATACAATTTTGTATCAATAATACAATAGTAAATCAATACATAGATATAAATATATAATTTCGAACCTGATTGTATCGTACGGCCGTACTGGTGGTCTAAATGGATGGTTGGAAGGTGGTATGTCGATAAAGGTACACGGTAGAAAACTAATTTTTGTACTTGGTATTTACATGTATAATAAGACGTGGACCACGTCAACGTCCACACTTATTATCACGGTCACGGTATTGAGCACTGGTCGGATGAAGAGTCGAACGGTACTGAACATATGCTACCGGGTGGCCTACCTATAAACGATAGTAATGCATTTGCCGAGATAAAGGAAGACGCCGTATAACTGTTTCACGTATGGTATAATTAGTGAAAAATGATTATGGCTAGAAAAATATTTTTAGATTTTGAAGGGAAAAAAATTAATTATGAATACATCAAATTGCTTTATTATTTACAGAAGAAAGAAGGTTGCCATCTAGCAAATAAGTTGAGAAATCAACATTATTTATTAAAAAAGAAAAAAGCAGATGTTTTGCAAAAAGTTTTTGTAACTTAGTGAGTTTTGTAATGCAGATACTACAATTCGATTTATTATGCAACATAACATAGAAACGGTTTTTTTATTTATAAACAAATATAAAACTGATATCAAGGATCTTAAAATTAAAGATAAACCTGGAATATTATTCCATTAGTCCATAATTACAATGCATTTCTCGTCAAATTGTAATTATTTGGTTTTAATTCCTTCAAATACAATACATATTGTAGTGGGCCAACAACTGGTTGTCGAAAACACAGGTCGTGTTAAAATATTTCTAAGTGTCTTTTATTTGAATTGAAAATATTCTAAGTCTAAATGACAAAATTCCGATGTAGACTGGCGTGAAGGTGCTTGCGCAAACTCTGGTAAATCACATTTTCCGGGTCCTCTCCAGGGCCCCCTTATATAGTCAGTGTCCCCCCGACTTTTTACCCATGTCCCTTCTGGACTATTCCTAGGTGCGTCATTCATTCTCACGCTATTACGCATTTCAGGAGGTACGTGCGATGATTATTTCCAATATGACGTCCGGTGACGCTCTGCCCACGCACAGGTGTTTAAGTACTATCACTGAGTCCGAGTTCCCGAAATTCATAATGTGATTAAAAATATGTTTACAATATTTAATTGCAGGCCTACGGTTGGGTTAGGTTAATGCTGTGCACGCCTATGACAGAAGCGTGAGCCAGTGAAGAGGGACGTTACATGGCTTTATAGTTTATGCTATCAGTCATACTAGTTCCTAATATGACTTTTTAGTGACAGTACTTTTTCTGGTTCTAATCAAAGATTGAACATTCTTAAAAGAATCAATATTAATAGATTGTAAAACAAGGATGTATTCTAAAAAGTCACATGTAATTATAAATTTATATTAGTCTTCGCAATTATTTTTGCATCAGGCCTTACAATTAATTATGCTCCAGCTGATAAAGTCACAGATATGATGTGCTTATCGCGCTTAATAAGGCATTCGTAAACATCTGTTTATTACAAACCAATTAACTTACTTTTGTCAAATCTTCAATAATATGTACAACAAAATATACTGTAATATTTATTTAAAGAAACACATGGCTGCGATATGAATAAAAAAACCTATCATCAAGCCTCAGGACGTTCTCAATAGTTATTATTTTCTATCGGCTATATCTTTGTCCACTTTCACCATATGATCGAAAAGATCTAAAAGTCTTTTCGAATAGCCCATCTCGTTGTCATACCACGCACCAATTGTTACGAATTTGTTGTCAATTACCGATAGTTGGTTGAAATCAACTATAGTTGAATACTGATGGCCAATGAAATCGGAGCTTACAAGTTTGGTCTTATCTTCAATATAGGAAAAGACGTCATTGTTACACAATGTCGCAGTTTCCCAGATCATGCACTTGATTTCCTCTAGTTTCGCTGGAGTTTTAATGCTGTTTTCATATATATATATAAAAAATATTAATTAAACAAAAATAAAAGGATGAACAAATGGATATCGCTCTGCTGTATAGTAGAGATGGGAAGTAGACCACTTTAATATATGTGTTAAATTTGAATGCAATAACAGGTATCATTGTATACGAAAAACGATTCTGACCGGAGATTATTTGTGTCTTGGATAATTAATAGGATATATTATTAATAACTATATTTAAATTGTAATATATCTAAAATATATCTCTATTTTACATGATTTTGTAAAAAATTAAATTTCATACGCTCATAAATGATTTTCTATATTGATGCTTGAATTGTTTATTTACAGTTATTTGAAAAAAAAAAGTTATGGAGAACCTTGTGTAGAGTTTTTTAACCTTAGATATAAATTACAACAATTTTATGAACTTTCAACTTCAAAATTCCTTGCAAACTTTCGGGAATTTGACATATTTAAATATTTTGTAAACTTATGAACTTTAAATGCTCATAAAAAAAAAATTGTGACTAACGATTTTTGATTTCTTTTTCTACGATAATAACAACTTATAATAAACCTTGGATTAAAGTTTAAAGATTTTTTGGATTACTAAATTTCTTTATAGGCGTTTCAAAAAAAAAAAAAAATTAGAAAAATCAATATATTTGAAAATTTAATCGTAAATAGATACCGGTAATATAAACATTTAGTGAAAATGTCAAGTTACAGAAAAATAAAAAACCGATTTTATGAAAAACTGGTTATGAATAAAAATTCCGTTTTTTTTTTCCGTTATTTTTCTGGGTTTTTTCTGACGCTTTTGAAAATTTCTGGACATTTGTTACATTTGATCCCCCAAAGTACAAACTAGATGCAATTTCCTTTTCAAAGAGAGGCTGAAGTAAAAAATCAAAGCCCTATTACTACTCAAAAACGTGATGACAGACAAAAAAAATAAAATAATATACATCAATCATTGTAAAATCAATCAATACATTCATCACTCCGTTCAGAATCTAAAAGAAAAATCTGGCAATATTCGTTGCATAAGTACCTAAATATCTATGTTTTTATAAGATGAAAAATATTCATTTATTTTCATAATATTCTACACACAGGTGACTACATAAATATGTATAAAATGCTTTACTCCTTTTATCATTTTTATATTGAATTACCCACACATTCTCTCGCATTCTATACCTCGAAGATACTTTGACTATTTCATAGCATATACGATATAATAATAAAATATAATGCGTTACTTTATGTAAAGTTTTAGTAGAGACACGTCCAGTGTAGGCACTCTTATTGAGTCTCCAGTTACTTTTTCCTTTAATTCAGGAATCACGATTCCCACAGCTTTCGCAGCGCCTGTCGAGCTGTGAACAATATTTCCGGGGGCCGACCTCTGGAACGATAAATTGTAAACTTAATAAGAATACCATGATTTTAGGTGAGATTGATCACTGATCATATTTAAATAATGCGAATTAATATTTTAGCGGGAATTTTAAAATGTCAAATTATAATTATTTTGGTCATGGAATCTAAAAAGCATTCGCATTAACTTATAATTTTATTCAACATTTAATTTTGATATTTTAGGTGTATATTAACCCGTTCTCTAATTAGAATTAACTACTGCATATAAATGTAGTAAATAATGTTTGTATATGTGCGGTAAATGTCACCCTCGTTGTGAGGGTTTCATAATATTAGACTATACGTACAATACGGTCTATACTATACAACAATTAAGGTCACGTCTCATGATTATCAATTACAACTATTCATCATCACGACATCACTCTTTAGTTATAGTCTATAGCTATTTTAATAATAAATTTTAATACAAAACACTAAAAAAAATTTATTATTTTTTTGTGTTTTTTTTATTTTTTATACGCATATTTTAAGTTTAATCATACCGAAATAACGAAGCTATTTATAAAAATGGCACAAATAACGTTCTGTTCGTACCTAGTTCATCGGAAGAAGATGCTCAAAAAAGGAATAATCTTGTATTTAACCGGATATATAATAACCTTAGGGCTTAGATTAGGTGTTTGTATGTATAGCGTTTTAGTGTGGTTATCGTTCGTTATAAATGGGCGTAATGCATTTTGTTTTATGTATTTCGATCAAGATGACAATACCTATCGTTTTGAAGTATACAACTCGCAAGATTTGTATATTATAAAATTCGTATTAATTTATCGCTTTATATAAAATGGCTCCTCACGTGTTTTGTTCTATCAAGGACAGCCTGGGTAGATGTCATAGCATGAACTGTGGTCAACAGACAGTTTTCCACACCGAATTTTTTGTTTATTATGCTCAACAATGGCGCCGCACAATTAGTTGTGCACGATGCATTCGATACTACCGTCATACACTTTTTATACTCGCTGAAGTTGACGCCCTTCACGAACATCGGCGCATCCTTGCTTGGAGCGCTAATAATTACTTTCTTCACTCCAGACACCATGTGTTTCTAAAATTATCATTACCGTGTCACTGTGTATGTTATATTATTAAAAAACAGAACTAGTCATATAGATCATAGTGTTTAATATAGGTAAAAATAATAAAAATATATATAAATAAATATAAAAAAAATAATAAACTAAACATATTACATTTTAAATTACACATTCACACATACCTTGGCTGTATTGATTTCGGTGAACCTACCCGTCGAATCTATCACGTAATCTACCGGCAATTCATTCCACTTGATCTTTTCCGGGTTTTCTTCTCCGTAAACTTTCAAAATATTGCCTGTAGAGACGAATGTACACAACAATAATAAGTGTTCCGTAACAAATTTTTATTATCATTACAATATTAAAACATAGAATAACCAGTAGGGGTACTGGCTGAGAACTTAAAAATACTATTCAATTTGTTGGAATATCAGTGTAAATAAAATAACAAAAATGTAAAATTATTTTTCTCTGGTTACACTGATTTTCCATGGGGCAAATTATTATATTATTATTATTATTATTATATTTATAGGGCCTCGGACAGTTCGGCAACATACATTTTTATAAACAATAACAAACGTTATCGCGTTCTTTCGAATATTTGGAATATCAGTCTAACTAGAAAAATGGGAAATATCTTTGCACTGGCCATACTGATATTCCAACAGGTGTAGCAAATCTGTGCCCCATAAGAACTCGTGTTGAACTTAAAAAGTGTCCCTTCTGGTTATTCTGTGATTAGAATAGTGTTATAATTTTTACCGTTGATATCGAGATAATTATCGCGTACACTGACTGTTCCGGGAAACGTCCCGTGTACAGTGTCGTATTTGAACGAGTGTGCAATCGCCGCTGCGTCGGCATGCGGTTCGTTCACAGCTACCACCTAACGAAGGGAAACAATTATAGTAAAACCACTAACGAAAAAATAGATAAATTATGTATGTGCAATGGTCCATTTATGGAAACAATAAGCCATTGTGGTCGAGACTTACGTTTACGTTATTCTGGATAGCCAACCGGAGCACACATTTTCCTATGCGACCGAATCCATTAATCGCTAAAGTGGGTAAATTACATGCCCGTCGTATAGCTTGCAGACTCATTATTCCGGGGGTGATCAATCGCAAACCGTTCTTGATCATTATCAGTGTAATGACGAAACAAAATCTAGCACAAATGACTGAGCAAAATTAACTTATTATAAAAGTCAGGTTTGTAACGATTGTTTATTGATTTACTAGGACGACCAAATGTATATATATACTGGTGCATCATCGCCATATTATGTATGAATTGATTAAGCTATGTATATTTTGTTTTCTCCTATTATCCATGAAATAAAATAAAAACTTTCGTTTTGACATATTTTTTCAAACTTGAAAATTTGAAAAATTAATTTGAAATGCAACGGCCGACGCCGACTATAACGAATTACAGCGGTCTGCGAAATTGACAATAATATTTTAAATTTTTAAACAGGTAATTTTTCTTGCATCGCACCACGGCACTACTAATATGGTACACATCAATATCTATCAACACAACATATCCGCGCACTGAGCAGCCAATATTATTAATTATAATATGGTTAACGTGAATTATTCTTATAATAAATAATTTGTGTTGGAAATTATTATACCTAGTTATATTAATTTTAGTTTTAGTATCAAATTTGATTTTTAACGACTAGTAGCAACTGTGCACATTTTCTAAGCTTCTTTATATGAAAGGTTGTCAGTTGGCAATTATTTCCTTTTGTTTCGGTTTTATTATATAACCAACAAATTTTTTTAAAGTAAACGCATTATTAAAACCAATTGTGTGGTTGCAATTCATCACTAAATTATTATATTGTGTGATGCAAATCACTGGTAATTGTATCGCGTAGTCGTGAATCGTCAATTTTTCATAATACATAATATTTTTAATACAACAGCGAATCGCTGCCATAAAATGATTTGCCTTGATGTTAATTATGTAACAAAGAAGCGATATTATATTGTAACTAAATCACAATTGCAAACTGCTGTTGAATTTTTTTATTTATCTGAAAATAATATAATTGGGTATATATTAGAATCCAAGTCCCGATACGAGTGAAAACCGGCTATTCACCTACAACCATTGATATTCCCATGATTACCGACTATATTATATTCTTAGTAATATATTCTTTAAGAAAATTAGTACGTTAGCTGAACAAAATAAAATATATAATTGCATAGGTATCAATATTTAGTACTTCTTTGAATCATAATAATTAAGGAACAGATTCATTTATCATATTTTTAATAACATCTAAATTAATGCGAATTAGATAGAAATTTGTTTCATCACTCAAAGAATTCAAATTTATCAATTTAATTTTGTATATCTTTACTTATTTGTTCGATTTTTACTTGTTAGATCATCTTTCTATATTCATCATGCTTTTAGTGTATATATGAGGATTTTTGTATATATTAACGAGCCCGACACGACTAATATTAACAGATCAAAAGTCCCGCGGCTGTATAATATTCATGCCAACTGGGAATAGCCGGTTTTCACTCGTATCGGGACTTGGATTCTAAGATATACCCATTTATATTATTTTCAGTTTAATAAAAAATTTAACAGCAATTTGCAAACATTTTATTAATAAATAAAAAATGTTAGGTATTGATGCATATTTTTAAATTTTTTAGAGCATAAAAATTCGCTCCCTAATAATAACTTTGATTAAAAATAAAATCTATTTAATATGTATTTTTTTCAGTTTTTAATAAAACATATTTGATATTGTTAATAATTTATTACAAAAACAAAATATCAGGAAAATGAACAAGATAAGCGTAAAAAAACGTCACTACATAATACAGAAATTCTAAATTTTTATCGTAGGAAGAAATTATGATTGCTAAAAGAGAAAAATTGGAGTAATATTTCTATTCTAAGATACATGAAAAGAAAATTAAAAACCTTGCAAATAGACTTAAAAGAAAGCTCGAATGCTTGTCATCAATTTCAAAACGTTTATAAAAATACTAAAGAGAATTAAACAGTTTTTTAGCAATGAAATAAAACACCTAAAATAGTGTAAGTGCTTCAGCTAATTTTTAAAACAATGTATTTATTAAACTTTCATACTTTATTATGTAATTTTACTTATTTCTTTTCTTATGCAAAACAGTAAAATGATGACAAACATAAAAAAGAAAAATGCAAAAATGAATTGTTAAAAAAAAAAATGTTTGAATTACAATCGATAAATTCAGCTGAGCTCAAGTATGTAAATGTGTATTTGTTTAGTTTAAATCTGTAAGGTTTTATTATAATTGAGTATTGACAAATTGTGTTATTTTATTTTATCTATCAATCAGCAAATTAAAATCTGAAATAACAATTTTGAAAGTAGAAAAAGCTTATTATCGAAGTAGTTATAATTATGAACAACTAAATACATCAAAGGTAAGTTTAGTATTTCTTTTATAATAAAAAATAATGTGTTGTAACCTATATGACTGTTTGGCGTTCAATTTAAATTGAGTTTTTAAAACGTAAACAAAAACACAATAGTCAAGTGTTATAAAAACTTAAGTAATTTCTCTAGATATGTCCTCAGGGATCCGAGCAGCCCACATGGAGCCAGGTGGTCCAAAGGGGAAAGAGGAAATCCCCGTCCCGGCCCAAAGCCCAGCCTTCTCCGGCAACGGAGAAGATCTCATTGCTTCGCCAGAGAGCCCCTAGGACCGCAGCCGTCACCATTGACCGCCCGGCCGAGGGGGGTTCGCTGGCGGCAGTCATGAAAAGGGTGTCTGGTTCCGTGAGCTTGGCAAGTCTCGGGGTCAAAGTGGTGACTACGAGGCGCACCAAAGCCGGCGGAATCCTCCTCGAAGTGGAAGGCGAGGAAAAAGCCAGAATCCTGGAGAGGAGGATCCGAGAGGTGGTAGGAGAGGCCGCCAGAGTAAGAAGGCCCGAGCGGAAGACTCCCGTCCTCCTTCTGGATGTCCCTGAATGGGTAGAAGTGGAGGACGTGGTCGGAGGGCTCGGCGCGGCCGGAGTAGTCGTCGCGGCTCCTGACGTTGACCGAATTTCCATCAGGAAAAACGGTGGCAGCCGCGTCGCGAGGGTAGATTTACCTTTCCGCGACGCCATCGCTCTGGCCGAGGCAAAGGTGGTGGTGGTCGGCTGGACCCGTTGCAGGGTAAAGCTTCTTGAAAAGAAGCAAACCACCTGCTTCCGGTGCCAGCAAAAGGGCCACCTCGCCGCCGAGTGCCGCAACGCGGCAAAGCCTCGGGCTTGCTACAGGTGTGGAGCCACCAGCCACCTTTCGCGGGGCTGCTCGGAAGGCAGAAGAGGAAGCGGCGATCCATCTTCGGTCGTTGGAGGAAGTATCAGCGGTGGTACAACAGTAGCGGTGGAGGAGGGGCCTGCCGAGATGCAGCCAGTGGCGGAGGAGTCGTCGCAGCAGTTGGCCGGGCGGCCGGCGAGCCGTTCCGCCTCCGCGTCGTCGTCGGAACCGCAGCCATGATGGAGCTAAGGTACGTGCAGACGAACCTGAACCACTGCCGGGCAGCCCAGGACCTGCTCGGGGAGTTCGTGAGGGCGGAAGACATCGCGGTGGCGCTGGTCAGTGAGCCGCAAGGTGGCGGTCGAACTGGCTGGCACTTCGACTCCACGGGTCGAGCCGCCTTAGCTGTCTTCCGCCCCGGACTCACACTCAGCGACATAGAGACGGGCGACGGGTTCGTAGCGGCTACCGTGGGGGGCGCGGTTCGCGCCTTCAGCTGCTATGCTTCCCCCGCCATGTCCGTCGCTGAGTTCGGGCAGTTCCTGGGTCGTCTCGAGGCTTCTGTGAGGAGGGATCGCGGTGTTGGAATCGACCTCATTGTTGGGGGAGATTTTAACGCCCGGTCGGCGTCCTGGGGGGACCGCCTCACGGAAGTCCGCGGTGACGATCTCGCCGCGTTCGCCGATTCCTTGGGGCTGGTCATCATCAACTCGGGTCGGGGACCGACGTTCTTCGGGAGGGGGAGGGGTTCGTGCGTCGACGTGACCTTTGCCTCCGAATCCGCCGCGAGGAAGATTCGGGGGTGGACCGTGCGTACGGACGTGGAGAACATGAGTGACCACCATCACTTGTGTTTTTCATATCGCACCGGACGCACGCTCCCGGACACCTCCGGTGATCCCCCGGCGGTGGCGGCGGCTGGTCGGCGGCATCCGGGTTGGCGTACTTCCCGGATGGACGCGGACCTGCTCGCCGCGGCCGTTCTCACCGTAGAGTGGACGGGAGCGACTCTGCCCTCGGTAGCTCCAGCCGGTTCCGGAGGCGCCGAAGCCATGGCCGAGAGGCTGGTCGGCTGCGTGACCGCGGCTTGTGACATGGCTCTCCCCCGGAGGAACCCACATCCTCGGGGAAGACCACCGGTTTACTGGTGGAGCGGCAATGTCGCGGCCGCGCGCGCCGAATGCGTGCGAAGGAAACGGCTGTGGATCAGGCGTCGCGGACGCGCCCACGGCGGTGACGTGTCCGCGGCGGACGTCGAGCGAGACTACCGGGAGGCTCGAAAGGAGCTGAAGCACCGCATTCGCGAGGCGAAGGCGAAGTGCTGGGCAGAGTTGGTGAAGACCGTCGACGACGACCCCTGGGGGAAACCCTATAAGGTCGTCTTGAAGAAGCTCCGTGGGCCCCCGGCGACGGCGTCGATGGAACCGCAGACGGTCTGCGACATCGCCGCCGTCCTCTTCCCCCGAGGGGATAGAGACGGGGAGCCTGCCGATCTCGTGGGAGTGCGGCCCGAGGACGTTGCGGAGTTCTCTCTGGAGGAGGTTACCGCGGCGGTCGGTCGCTTCAGGAGCCGCTGCAGGGCGCCCGGTCCAGATGGCATTCCAAGCCGGGTCTGGGGCGTCGTGCACGCGGTGAGTCCTGGGTGGCTGGTCGACGTGTTCAACCTCTGCCTGAGGGAAGGCATCTTCCCCGGCCGGTGGAAGCGCGCTCGGCTCGCGCTTCTCGCCAAACCGGGAAAGCCGGAGGGGATGCCGTCTTCGTACCGTCCGCTGTGCCTCCTGGACGACGTCGGCAGGATCTTCGAGTTCCTGTTGGCGGTCCGGATGAACAGCCACATGTCCGCCTCGGGCGTCGAGTTGTCCGAAAGGCAGTTCGGTTTCCGGAGCGGACGGTGCACGGACGACGCGTTGCGGTTGCTTCGCGGGCGACTCGCGACCGCCGTGAACGCACGCCGTTACGCCGTTGCCGTGAGTCTGGACATCCGGAACGCGTTCAACACCGTCGGGTGGGGAGTGGTGCGCGCGGCGTTGGTGCGGATGGGTTTCCCGCCATACGTACGACGGGTTCTCGATTCGTACCTCAGCGACCGAGTCCTGCACGTGTGCGACGACAGCGGGGGCGTTCCAGTGACCGTGGGAGTCACGTGCGGAGTCCCTCAGGGCTCCGTGCTCGGACCGCTCCTGTGGAACGTCGCGTTCGATACCGTGTTCCGCTTGCCGCTGCCCGCTGGTGTAACCATCATCGGGTACGCGGACGACACGCTCATTGTGTCGGAGGGGAACACGTTGTCGGCGCTGCAGGACCGCGCGAACGCCGCCCTGGCTACGGTCGCCGGCCACATCGGGGACTTGGGGCTGCAGCTCGCCGTCGACAAGACGGAGGCTGTGGTCTTCAAGGCTCAGTATGGGTCGCCCGACCTGAGGCTGCGGATCGGGGATCAGGCCGTCCAGTTGTGCGAGACCCTCAACTATTTGGGGATCTTGCACGAGGGCAAGAGGACGTGGTACAACGCGCACTTTCGCGCCGCGGCCGACAAGGCCAGGCGAGTCATGGCGGCGCTGCGCGGACTGATGCCTAACATCGGCGGTCCTCGCGAGAGCAGGAGGCGCCTGCTGGTGAGCGTCGTGCATTCAGTGATGTTGTACGGCGCTCCTACGTGGGAGCCTGACCTGGCTGTCAGCAGGACCGGCCCGAAGGTGTTGGCATCGGTTCAGCGCATCGCCGCCATTGGCAGCGTGAGTGCGTACCGGACCGTGTCCTACGACGCCGTGACGGTCGTCGCGCGCACCATCCCCATCGTCCTGATGGCCAAGGAACGACTCGTGTCGTTCAGGGCCAGAAGGGCGACGGGGGGCCCCTCCCGCCGGGCGATCCAGCGGAGGCAGCGCCGGCACACGACCCTCAGGCTCTGAGGGCTCGGGTGTTGGCAAAGTGGGCTCGGGAGATGGGGCGCGAGGTTCCGCCCGCGGACAGCGGACGCGGGTGGACCCGCACCTTGATCCCCCCGGACCTGCTCTGCCGGTGGGTGTCCAGGACGCACGGGGAGATGTCCTTTCACCTCACCCAGCTGATGACGGGGCATGGTTGTTTCAACCGGTTTCTCCGGAAGATCAACCGTGCACCGTCTGCCGGGTGTTCCCACTGCGGACCACCCGTCGGCTACGGTGAGGAAGTCGACGACGCTCACCACACCCTCGTTCGCTGCGAAGCGTTCAGGGGTGAACGTGAGCGTCTCGTCGACGTGATCGGACCCTTCGACCCTGGCGGGCTGGTCCCCAAGATGTTGGAGAACCCGGCCAACTGAGGGGCGGTTGCCGACTACGCGAGGGCAGTGATGACCGCCAAGGAGGAGGCCGAACGCGGGGGGCAGTTTCGGCAGGGGGTGGCTCCGTCTAGGCGGCGGAGATGACGGCGACGCGTTCGGCGGGGCGACCTCGGCGGCTAGCTGGGTCGTCGGCTGGGGCGGCCTTCTCTTAGCCTCGGGCTGAGGGCAGGCCTCTCAATAGGTTTAGGGTACCACTGTAAGGGGTTGTGGAAGGGGGATTGTCCCTTCCTCACCCCATATAACGAATACCGTTTATTTTGTTTTTATAATTTATTTATATTGTTTTATATATATTGTTGTTGTTTTTTACCCAATAAACGATGGCGACTCACCACCCGAAGTATTGCCTCACGGCGTTTCCGGGTGGTGAGTGTATTGCCGGTTCAAAAAAAAAAAAAAAAAAAAGATATGTCTATCAAATTGTAAGTCACCCAGTAAAAGATTAAACGTTATTCAGTAACTGGTCGACCCATACTTTGTTAGCGTAATCCCCTGTATTTAGCCATGTTTCGTCTAAATAATAGATGGGTCTTTCTTCTTCCCGAAACCGACGAATTGATGATAAATAATTTCTGCGCCAATTAACAAGGTCACGTCTTTCCGTTAGTATACTGTTTCTCTTGCGTTTTGTAAACTTAAATTTTAAACTCTTAAGTATGATTCTTAAAGAAGTCTCTTTAAGGTTTGGCATGGTTTCGTCTTCATTTATTGCAATTAAAATCTTTTGCAGTGTTGGAATTTCTCTGTTCAACCAAAATGAATGCACCTTTCTTCGAATTGCATTTTTGTCAAAGTCGTCTATTTTATCAACCACACCAGGTTTTTGCCTTTTTCGATTCGGTGATTTCACAGATTTCGTAGTTTTGTACTCTGCTATAGTTTTACGCACAGTGTGGTACTCAATTCCAGTAGTCTTAGAAATATTTGTGATCATCTCACGGAACTTTATCCCACTGCCATTTTCTAAGATCGATTTATAGTATTACCAACTAACACCCGGAGCTTCTGTATGAAGGCGGTGCAAGATCCACTGACTACGGGTCTGTATTGAGCAACAACCCTTCTAGGGTACCCTGTGTCCTAGTGAGGTGGCAGAAGAGCTGTCTGTACAAAGAACGAATAAGGTGGATTATGGGTCACTCATAAAAGATCCCATCAGCTTCCCACACGGAATACCTCTACAGTCAGAACACTACCTATGCGACAAGATAAAAGAACACTTGCCTAAGATTATCCATAACGAGGCTGTCAAAAACTTATTTGACCAAAAAGCCGATGAGCAGAAAGCGAAGCTGATAGGGACACTCACTCACGTTCTACCGTTCAACCCTAAGTTGGCGAATAAACTGTATACCTTGTCCAACTTCGGGTTGCAAGAGAAGTACATAAGTGAATTCATAGGTGCCCTGTCTATTCAGCAAGCAACGATCTCAGTGTGGGAGTCGGAAGTACTCAAGAGTGTGCATGAGGTGGACACAGCTCCATTCTACAGATTAGAAGAAGCATGAGCTCCCTACAACATTTGTATGAATTAGGTTCGAAGTGTATGACTGAGCTGGCTCAAGAGATGAGAGATGCAATGTAGGAGCTGAAAAGCACATGAAGGGCATCACCATGCCATCCCAACAGGAGCAGACATATTTGTACCAGTGGGACAAAGGCCAGTGAAATGGGCGTCACGCGCAATTCTAGTGATAGTTGATGCGAGCATAATGGATGCACCTGTGATCACACGAGGTAGACACACGCACTATTACGGATCTGCAACAAAGATGCGTCTGCGAAAAGCACGCATGCAGCGAACAAGGTCAAATGGCAGTCGCCGTAAATTTCGCCATCGCCACTTCGCCGTCAAAAAATACCCAATAGCTGCATTTATAGATCAAATACGGCTATGACAAAAATAGTTTATCACATTCCCATATCCAGTGGATTTTATGCGTATGCAGAATTTGTGTGTATGAGTTTTATCGTAACTTATAATTGCGTTTGTACCAAAATGGCAGTTGTAGAAACTATTCGTCGGCGTAATGTTTTCGTAGATAATGGTTATATGTTCATATTCGATGCGTTTAGTGCAGACGGGAAAAAACGTTTTTGGCGATGTAGTCATGTAGAAACAGAAATTCATTGTGTATGATAAATGGATATCATATAATATTTAAAAAATATATAAATAACAGTATAACACAAGCAGTTTTTATTTTTTTACATATTTACCATATAAATTATTAATTACAATAAAAAGTTAAGTTCCATAGAACTTGTTTGATAAGTAAATAATAAAAATAAAATTAAATATATATGCTTTATAACAACTATTTATTAAATATTTTTTTCTTAACATTTGATTATAACTTGTTAGTTATAACTATTAGTGTACTATGTTTCTAAAATTTCGTTGCATGTAGGCATACAATATACTTATTGTGTACAAACTAAATATATTTTTATTACATGTACAAATAAACTAATACAACCAAACATTTATGTTTGAAATGACTATGGACTGTAATTTAAAATATTCATTCATATATACATCTTTGAGCTTACAAATCATTAGACTGCGCCATGGGCTCATATATGCACATTTATTGAATATATCATAAAATACCATAGTTAATTTGACCCATCATAAGTTGAATGGTAAACTTAAAAATAACATAAATATAATAGCTAAATTTATAATATATTTTGTATTTTTTTTTTTGTTAAAAACAAATATATATTATCACTATTAAAGAAAATGTGATATAAAAGAACAAATAGCTATTATAAGTATTTATAAATCTTTAATCATAATATACACAATAATATACATTTTCAAACAGTTTGATTTAGAAACAAATATTTTAAATTAAATTGATATAAAAAACATAAACATACTTTAGAGCTAAATTATATAATACATTAATTTTTACAATAAATATAAATATGTCAGTATTATTTCTTAAAAATTACTAATGATATATCAATATCATCAAACATAAAATTGTTTTTACTTGATAAAGGAATGAACACTATTCATAAATTAAATGGAAATTTCTACGACTAACACAGAAAAAAAATTGTGACTGTGAAAATAAAGATTCTGCAAAAGAGACCACTGATCAGATAGAAATAATTGAAAAAAGTAACAAACGTATGATTCATTTATTAAAAAATCAAACCACAGTAGTTAAATCGGTAGTACAAAGAATAAAGGGCACTGCAATAGAAATAAATAAACTTTATAAAGAAATAAGGACAAACAATATGAATTGAACACTAAACGCAGTGAATTAGTTAATCACACATAAACATTGGGCACATTAGTACTAACACATAGAATTCATAGAATTATTCCCGCATTGCTAACACAATATTCTTAAGAAACAACAACACTAAGTGCTATACTAACAGCAGCTAGGCTAGGACGAAAGTACTATACTCTAGTTTAGTAACCCTACGTCAATTGTCAAAACATTTAACACAAAAACAAATTAAATCTACCAATAAATTTGGATTTACCTATGTGCACGGATCAGAGTGAGACATAAAAGTTAAGTAAAATAATTAAAATTACAGTTTTCTACGGAAATAATCAGATAGTTTTTCTAAAAAGAATACCTTTTGTGACAGAATTTATAGAACATCGAATAATTCATTATAAATCGCAAAGAGAAAAGCGATTATTAACAGGCATATCTCATTCTCAATAACACATAAAATATCGCTGTCCAAAATAACTGTTGTACCATGGTCATCGATTCTAAAAAAACTTTCTATCAAATAAATTTATAGAACATGGAAAAATTCATTATAAATCGCAAAGAGAAAAGCGAAAAAAAAAAAAAAACTAGGTAAATTATTTGGTATTTATGATGTTACAATTTTTTTATTTTAATAGTATTTTAGTATATTATATAATCCTTTACTTGGTGTAAATTTAATAAAAGTGGTTCTAATATGGATACCAAATTAAAATATTTTATTTTTTATTTATATTACTTATTATTAAACAATTATTATAGCTCTCTTAAAGTCTTAATTTTTAATCAGTCTTCTCTAGATGGTTTTTTATTTGAATGAAAGGAGGGCACTGGCATAGTGCTTTATTTCTGTTTCCTCATCTACCTATGAGATATACCATAACAGATATTTTTTAACTTCTATATACTTTGCTATGTGCATACTAATTTAACTACTTGTATTATATCTATGCTATATCTTATACTATACCATGTGATCTATAAATAAATAATGAGAAGTTATATGGATATTACATACAACTATACAAGTATTAATAAGGTTATCGCATATGATGACTTCCTGTTTTTGGACATTAAGCGTCACATACTTATCTCAGAGATGTACATAGGTTAAAATTTAAACAATCTCACTTCTCAAAGTTACGATTATGTTACATCGTAGGGATTAAATATTGACCATAGGGAATAAGCTTACATTATTTTTGTAAACAGAATATATACTAGCGAGTATGCATTAATTTAGTCGTTGATTTGAATATAACCTAACCGTAGTTGTACAGCTACTGTATAGTGCATGGGCTAGCTTTAATTTTAATGGCTACCTATAAAAATTACAGAAAACAATTACGCTAACTCAAAGAGCAATATTACAGACATGTGGTGGATTATTAAGATAATCATCAATTTTATATTTGTTTATGAGTATGCAAACATAAGTCAGGTGAATTTTTTACCAATTAATGGTTGATACTTCGGTATTATTTTTAATTAATACCGAAAGGTGAAAATCAATACTAGCATTATTAGTAAATCACATCAATAAGCCAAATGATAACCATGTGATATTACTTGCAGTATAGTATTTTGCTCTAATTTGTAATTTTTTTCACTGTTTCTCTATTATAATATACTGTATTATAATATAAATTATTTTTGTATGCATTTTAAACAAATTACCAAATTTATTTACTGTCAAGGCCGTCCTAAAAACGCTGAAACGACAACGACGGCGATATATAGTATTAATATAGCGCGTACAGCTGAATGCGAGGTGAACGGCCTAGCGACGGCGGCGATTACGAACTGAACGTTATATTATATAATATATACATAAGTATACGCATCTCGGGCACCAGCAGGTTCGACGACGCGTAGATGGGGGCGTCGAAGGTATGTGCAGCATTCACATGTGTCGTATAATAATTAATATAATTCACAAATAAATAACTGCGGATTTGCGAATGGCTTCGTAAAAGCCGACAGTACAACCACGTGGCGATGTATGATTCAATCGCATAATTGTGAGGACCAATAACGTGGTGACTTATTTCACACCAATTTAACGATGGGCGTTGATTCCTGGATTCGAACTCCGAATAGAGCAATGCCTACAAGTCGCCAGAGTCCGAACGCGACATCTCTTGACAATATACTGAAAAGCATTCGCGGCGGAAACGCAAGACCACGATCGGAGTGTGTTCGATAAGCCCGGCTGACGGTAAATGACAACCGACCGGCTCTCACGGCGACGTTGATGTTCGCGGACGTCAAAGCACTGGGATAGAGTGGGGGGATGTAAAAGTTCACGGAGATTGTATTTTATGTGCGTACGGGAACCGGTCACAGACGGCGGGAATTTGAACACGAGCAGCAGTTTCAAACAAACATTATCTGTGAAATATCGTTTTTATTTATTTTATATCACTTTTACAATATAATTTCATATTGTTTGAAATTCTACTATTTTTGAACTTAAATAACATTATTTTTTAGTTACTATATCTAAAAAATGAAAACTATATTTCACAGCCAAAGTTCTCATTTTTATGTAGTAAAAATTTCTTTATTGTAGCCTTCTCGGTTCTTTGCCATGCAAAACTGTTTTTGTCATGTTTTACATTTGTAAGACGGAGACAAGTGACTACACATATGAGTATAACGTGCTCCTAGTAGTAACAGTGCTTTGATTTTTAACTTCAGCCCCTCTTTGAAAATGTAAATGAATCTAATTGGTACTTTGGGTGTTTAAAAATAAAAATGTCTAGTAGCTAGTAGTTTTCAAATGCGTCAAGAAATCCTTAAAAAAGTAACGGGTATTTTAACACATAACCAGTTTTCGACAAATTTGATTTTTTTTATTTTACTGCAACTCAAAAACGAATTATTGTACCTAAATACTTGAAATTTTCACCAAATGTTTATATTAGCATTATCTATTTACAATTATATTTTCGATTTTACTAAATTGTTTTCTTGAAATGCCGATAAAAAAAATTTAACTTTCTAAAAAATCTTTAAAATTTAATACAAGGCTTATTATAAGTTTTACTAATCGTAGTAAAAAAAAAATCAAAAACCGTTAGTCCAAATTTTTGTTTATATAAGCATTTAAAGTTCAAATGTTTACGAAATATGTCAAAATCGCAAAAATTAGCAAAGAATTTTGAAGTTGAAAATTCATAAAATTTTTGTAATTTATACCTGAGGTTAAAAAACGCAATATATGATTCTCCATAACTTTTTCTTCAAATAACTGTAAAAAAAACTCCATTGTCGGGCAGCTTCAATATTGAAAACATTTTATAAGCGCATGAAATTTAATTTTTTACAAAATCGCATAAAATAACGATATATATTACAATTTAAATATAGGTTATAATATAATATAGGTAAGTACCCTACTAATTATCCTAGACTGAAAAATCATCTCCGTTCAGAATCGTTTTTCGTATCAGAGCTTGGAATCGAAATTAAAAATACCGGTATTTTAACCTGCACCTTTTGAAAATATTGGAACCGAAACCGTACCGTAACCCTTTTTGGATTTTCTTAAAAAACGAAACCGATATTTTTCGGCGGCGATTTTTTCGGTTCCAAATATTTTAATTAAATATTAAACTATTTTATATAATTAGGTAATAAATAATAATTGTCAATTGATTAAATTCTGGTGATGTTGTAAATGTATACGTGTATTTATGATTTTATATTTCTATAATCTAACAAATCCAGAAAAAAAAATATGAGTAGTTACTAAAATAAAAATGCATAAGTATAAAGTAATAACTAATAATTATTATTGTTACCCTTTTTACCGTTTGATATTAAGTTAATTGACTAATAGCATATAATAATAATAGTTAAAAACATAAAATTAATTCCGCTAAATGCAAGTTTGTGATTTTATGGAGACAAAATATGCGGGTATGACGTCTTCTATTATAAAATATTGAGTATAAACTAATAAACTACATATCTAACCCATTAATACAATGTTAGCATAACAGACAAACAATTTAAAAAAAAAAATTATTTTTCTCACAACCATCAAATTCAGCATAAAGTATATAATATAATACATATATTTAATATCATATATGTATAATATATCTGTTACTATATTTCAAAGTAGATAGATATTTCAAATTTCAATCTCACGTGATAATCAGGTTAAAGTATCAATTTGTTTCAAAACAATTTCGTTGATAATTTAAACTTTATTTAAGTATCTTATTAGTAGAGAACGGATTTGATTGTAATAAAAAATTCAATGTATGCATATAATCATTGATTATAAATACTAGATTTAATACTATAGATTTCCCACTGACCGGTTTTTCAGTGACATGCTATTTGGACGGTGTCGTTACGCTGCGCTGCGGTCGCGTATTTAGTTATGGTCAGTAACGTTGTAATCGCTAGTAGTCACGGCGGCGGCGCACACCGCATTCACGCATCACGCGTGACTACGTGAGTTGCCGAGTCAAGACTAGGGCAAGATCAAGGGAGTCTATTGGGGGTGTTGCTCTGGGCCACAAGTTGAAAGCCAAAAGGGGACACAATGTGTCAAATTGTTTTTCTTATATATATTATGGCATCAAATAAAATAATTATGCGTGATAATATTACAATATATAAATATAGGTACTATACTGTCTATATTTATTTTAATTAATATTAATATTTATTTTAAACAACTAAATCTAATTAATAAAAAATGAACTTATTTTGGGTAAAAAGGCTTCACCAAAGTAATAGCCTTCTCTTATATCATAACCATAATCTGGGCCTGGTTGAAACTATAAAATTATGGAAATCTATAAAATCTATTAAATTTTAATATATAGATAAATCTCGTTGTATAATTCAAATTTATTTTTTTAAATCATTATTTACTAATTGTATTGAAGTATTTTATATAGGTTTATTTATTTTTTAGATTCTGAACGGAGTGATGAATGTATTGATTTTACAATGACGACAATTATGTGTGTAAAAAACTAAAAAAAATTCCAACGTCAATATAGAAAACAATTTATGAGTGTATGCAATTTAATTTTTTACGAAATCACATAAAATAACTATATATTACAATTTAAATATAGGTAATAATATAATATATCCTACTAATTATCATTGACTGAGTAGATCATTTTCCTTCACCATTTTTTAAAATTTTTATCCCCAAAAGTATTTCTTATTAGTTGTATCATATGGACTTGATCATGAAATGTAAATATTTTCTCATTTGTACAAGAATTAATAATAAAAGGTGTTTTTGTATTTAAATCAGCTCCCAAAGAAACACTCATACTAAGATTTATAGCTTTATTGGGTGAATTTCCCCATTCAATCCATCTATCAGAAAATATATAACCGGAATCTTCCAATAACCGTATATGCCAACAATTAAAAATACTAACGCATTTTTGGCCATTGGAATTTCATCACAGTCATAAACAATATTTGTACCCATGTTTACATAGCCATATACATTTTGATGGGTGTCGCTTTCTAGGAGCCTTTTTACACACATTTCATCTATAGTAAGATTGCAGTAAACATATTATCATTTGCCGTTTTCTGTTTCAAACGTAAACCATGGCTTACCATCTATCACTGTATACCACTTCCTTAATGTTCTAGGATAGAAACATTAGAAAAGAACTTGCGTACATATTAATAGGCACGAGGTGATTAATACTGCAACGTAACAACAAATTCACGAATTACTTTAGAAGAACGTTTTTTCCTGTCATAGCTTCTTTTACAATACTCTCTAATATAGGCGTGCGCACGGGGGCAGCAGAGGCAGCATATGCTGCCCCTGGACTTTATTTGGGGCTACTGGGGCCGGCAAATATTAAATAATGGGCCTCGGTAAAATTATATTTCCACAAATGATTTTTTTTTTTTTTGGTCAAGTATAGATATGAATATTTTATGATATAGAATTTATCAGTATAAAACTAATAGACCTGTCTACTATAAAAACAAATAGCCATGATTTTTAATCGTAAATATTATTATCATATTTTATGGTCAACAAATCTAAAAATAAACTGGGTTTTTAACGTTATCGTAATATCGTACACTAATATGCCATGACGATGCTGGCCCGCCACAACATTAATGATAGACGATATTAAATAGCGATTAGCAATTACGTAATTGGACTATTGGAGTTGCACTCGCACATCTTAATATTTTTCGACGTGCGACGTGCTCATTGCTCAATACCTACAATTGTCCTACATTATTATAAGACTATAATAGTAGTAACTAGTAAGTTGTAACATTACTGTTGTGTCATGTCCGGTAAACGAAAGGGCGGAGCTGAAAAAGCCCGTGAAAAGAAAAGATTGTTGCTTTTAAATGCGAGCAATAAATGTTATAAGTTAAAGGACATGTTTTCAAAAAATTCAAAACTTTCAAGTACGCCAAGTACATTGAAATCTGACACCAATGCTGTTGGGCAATCCAATGATAGAATCGGTAAGTTTTATCCACTGACTTATTAAAATTATAGGTCAATAGTTTTATTATAAATATTTAACTCTATCATAGTATAATTAAATATTTTTATTTATTTATATTTTATGGTTTTAGTTTTAAATGAAATAAAAGATCTTGTTACAGTCGAAAAAATCTATTCAAGTTTATCAAATGATATGTTTGGTAAGTTATGAATATAATATTAACAAATTATTAGTTAAGTAGGTAAGCTTTATAAAATGGTCTTAAATAGTTAAATTCATACCTAATCAAATTATTGTTAAATTTAATAAAATTGTAATTAAGTACTTGTTCCATATCCTTACAGTTACATTACGGTATTTAAATAATTTTCCAATTAGTTGATACATCACTGAAAACTATGTCCAATGTAACAAATCTTATTATGGCAGATAAAATTGATTCAAGTGTATCCAATGATAGTATTGGTAAGTTATTAAAATAATAAATATTAACAAATTATTAATTAAGTAAATATTAAAAAATAGTCTTGATCAAATAATTGTTAAATTTAATTTCTAAAATGTGACAACAACACTTACATTGTTAGGTAGTATGTACTATGTACCTCCTATACTTAACTTTTAAATGTAAAAAGTAAAATCAATTTTTATTTTTTTATTAGAAATTTAGAAATTACTGCATTTTATTATTTTTATTAGATATAATTGATAAAATCAACGAAAATGGCATTAAATTATTTCATATAACATAATTTATCCTTTTTTTATATTATTTATATTATTATAAACTATTATGCAATAATAACCTGATTATGTATTTTAGTACCCGTACATAATAATGATCCGATAAACCAACTTCCAGTGAATCGTTTTGAACTCAGAAATCGAATAAGAGCTGGTCCATACCGCCCAATCATGGAATCTTATCCAAAAACAATGCAAGGAGCATCAGAAAGATCGTTTCAAAAATCCTGGTTTGAAAAATATGTATGGTTAGAATATAGTCCATCTAAAGACCTAGCATTTTGTTTTCCATGTAGGATCTTTAAGGGTAATAATTTAAACAGCAGTCAATTAGATGATGCATTTTCTAAAACTGGTTTCTGTAGTTGGTATAGAGGTATTAATCGTTTTAATAAACATCAAATTACTAAATCCCATATTTTTAGTACCCAAGCAATGGCTGATTACTTAAATACTACTTCTATTGATCAACAAATAGATATAAGTAGAAAAGAATATATTTCCAAATGTGAAAGTGATCGTTTGCACAATAGAAAAATTATGAAGCGTTTGATAGATATAACTTTGTGTCTTGTTAAAGGAGGAAGGCCTTTTAGAGGTCATGATGAAGGAGAAAAAAGTAATCAAAAGGGTTTTATTCAAAGAAATAGTTAATACTTTTGTTAAATATGAAATAGTTTTGAAAGAACACTTTGAAAATGGCCCAAAAAATGCAAAATATACCAGTAATAGAATCCAAAACGACCTAATTAGTTCCATACATAATGTTCTTATTAAAAAAGTAAAAGCAGATTTACAAAATGTATATGTTTCAATCTTAGCCGATGAAACTAGTGATGTTGGTCATCATCAGCAACTTTCAATCGTTATACGATATTTTGATGATCAAATGAATAGACCTGTTGAAACTTTTCTCGATTTAGTACGGTTAGTTTCTGTTAATGCTGAATCTATATTCACAGCTATAAGTAATATTATACATTCCAAATTTGGTATAGGTTGGTCATCAATAATTGCTGTGTGTTTTGATGGGGCCTCTACAATGTCTGGTAATATAGGTGGGGTACAAAGAAAATTCAAAGAGATGAATGCAAACATTTTGTATGTACATTGCTATGCACACTGCTTAAATTTGTCATTAATTGATTCAATCACAAGTAATACAAGTAACAAAAATCAAGTAGTATTTAACTTTTTAGGATCTGTTCAATTTTTATACTCTTTCATTGAAGGCCCTACTCGACATGCTATTTTTGAAAATATAGCTAAAGAACATGGGTCTAATCTTCAAACGTTAAAGTCATGCTCAACAACAAGGTGGGCATGTCGCTCAGAGGCAGTAAATGCTATTAAACATAACTATAGAGCATTATTAAAAGCGTTAGACGAAATAACAAAAAAGAGTTTGCTGCCAGATGTAAAAATGAAGGGCTTAGGACTTAAAAGTCAAATCAAATCATTCAATTTTATTTTTTGTATGAATATGATGCAACCTATTTTACAACTAGTTTTAAAAGTGAGTTCTTCATTACAAACTCCAAAGTTAGATCTTTTATCTGCAGTTAAACATATTCAATCTCTTAAGTCTTCACTAATTTCAATCAGAGATTCATATGATGAATTTGAATTAATTTTTAAAAATACAGAAAATGTTTGTATTAATCATAATATTATTATACCTCCTATTAAAAATAGGAAAATATCTAAAAAAATAGATAATGCTACCCAAACACAGCATATTTTTAAAACTAAGTTTGATGAAATGAGAGTGAATGTTTACAATACAACTTTAGATACATTAATAAATGGACTGGACTTAAGATTTAAGCAAGAAATATTAGACATAATAAATATAATAGGTAATCTTGTGAATTTGGATATTAAAATGGAAAATTATAACACAGAATTTGACCTATTGAATAAATATTTCCATATTTCTAAAGAACCATTAATTTCTGAGATAACCCTTTTGAAACAATTAGAAGATACTCCTAAAGGTACTTGCTCTGGTTCTGTTTATAAGTGGCTTGATTGGTTAAACAAATGTGATCGATCAAATATTTTTAATAATTTTTTTCTGTGTTTAAAAATGTTTGTTATTATCCCCGTCACGAGTTGTGGTTGCGAGAGGAGTTTTTCTAAACTTACCATTGTTAAAAGCAAACTTAGATCTACCATGACACAAGATAGACTAAATGCATTATTGTTTCTATTTGTTGAACAAGAATTAACTTCTTCTGTAAATATTGAGAGTTTAATTGATGAATTTAAAAATTTATTACCTATAGAGCGTAGATTAGTATTATAAGTTTGTGAAAAAAATGTATATTTATATAAATATATATAAATTAATAAGAGGTTTTATTGTTTTCTTTACAACCATATGTTATTACTTTAATTATTATTTTTTAAATATATACTTTATATTATTATTAATGTTTGTTTATTTTATCATATTATAAATAATATTATTAACTATAGGCTTGTGGAAAAGTTACACCTTAAGTGGTTTAGTACCTTACTGTACAACTGTTTATCCAAATAAACAATGCAACTTTAATTTTGATACCCAATAGCAAGAATAGTAAAACTATGGGCTGGGTTTAATAATGAATTTGAAGAATGAGCCGAATTAATCTCTTGCTGCCCCTGAAACCGGAGTCTGCGCACGCCTATGCACCTTGATCATATTGAGGTGAGACGAGAAACTATAAAACCATTCTACGTCTGGTATTTTTTGAACAACAAGAATCACGGCTCTGAATTCCGGAAGTTGTTCTACAAGGACCGAAGTAACCGATATGTTCCATGTTTCGATTGGGTTTTTGAGAAACGCAGGATTAGACCAGTATAATGAATGTGTAGTCAGGTTATGAAGGCATTAAGCCTCTTGAGGCACAGTCCACTGGATGTTTAGCTGAACCTACATACAAACAGCGACACGATTGCATAAGTTGATACACCTGATGTACTCGGTTTGAAATAAAAACTTTAAAGGAGACATGTGAGTTCATTAGCTACGCCAAAGTGACTTAGGAATCAGACCACGCGTACAACCTCGGGATGGTTATAGTTTTCATTAGAGCCATTTTTGTTTTTAAACCAAGCATAAACACAGAAATAGTAATGTCACACGGGACGTAAGATTATCTTTGTTATCACATTAGCATCGTTCAATACACTTGTATAGCACGTAGGAGATAAATTCAACGTGTCATATATAATATATATATAAATACATATATTATTGTTAATGCATGAAAATAAAGGCTTTACGCTTTCTGTTAAGTACATTCCGTGTATAGCTTATTAACAGGTCAAGAAACGTCAAATTAACCGCTTTACGGTAGGATTTTGACGGCGCAACATTTGGTAGAAGAGCGTGGTTATTACCAATTTGATCTGGTGTGATACAATGAAATAAAAAAAAAAATCATCTCTTTTTTATTATTTGACAGATATTATTATTTTTTTTTTCTATTATCAATTATCATTTACATTTGAGGTGAAATTATATATTATATACGTTCTGTCACTAAATAGGTGCTTTAATTCCAAATCTTTTATCCCTCTTATTACCACTATGTCTGAGACTGCGGAGAGCAAAGAAAAAGAGCAAATGGATCGATGTCGAACCAAATCTTCTTTTAAACAAGATAGTGCGATTAAAAATACCTGGTTTTTCGTGACCGTTATACCGCCCTCATAGTGAACCATCTCGAATTGTCAAATATAGAACGGTTTTAGTACCTCTTAGGTTGTCTAACCGGTGAGGCTCTTTATACTATACGAAACATACCGGTCTCTAAAAACACTTATGTCTTCGCTTGGTCAACCTTGATTGAACGATTCAACAAACCAAGGCAGCTTGAGATAATAATATTAGACAAATTTATAAGTGCTCCTGTTCATTCACAAGAATCCATGGACAATCTGAAATGTACAGATACATGCAGCAATCGTGCAAGTCCAGGGCATACTATGACAAAATAGATAGGTATGATGACAACTTGATTTCTACGCACAACCCAGCGTGTTCCTTGGCTACAGTGTAGTTCGCCATCTCTCATTGGTCCTCAACAATATCGGTTTTTATCATTATTTTTTATACTGGGTGGGGCACTAAAACGGGCGATTTTAAAAATAGATTTTCTCAGTAGTAATTAAGATAAGAATTCTCACTAAATACTATTAGTTCAAAGCCAACATGCCATTTAGTAAACATGGAACAGTGGAGTGGTAAACAACGTGCTTATGCGATAAAATCATTTTACAAAAATAATGACAGTTACGTAGCCGCACAGCGTGAATTTCGTCTTCATTTTAATCTTAAACGGCATGATTCGGTACCATCGGCTAAGGCTATTAAAATATGGATAACCAACTTTGAAGAAATGGGTTCGCATTAAAAAAGAAGCATGTACGACAAAAAACTATTCGCACACCTGAAAACATCGTTGCTGTCAGAGCCGCTCTCATAAAGAGTCCGAGACGTTCTGCACGAAAACATGGGTTATCGTTAAATTTATCCAGTAGAAGTTTACGTCGGATTTTACACAGTGACCTAAACTTTCACCCGTATAAGGTGCAGGTGGTTCAAGAATTAAAACCTGCAGATCACTATAGCCGCATAACTTTTTGTCGAGAAATGCTAACCCGAATGGACGAGAATGAAAACTTTATTCAAAATGTTTGGATGTCTGATGAAGCACATTTCCATCTTGATGGTTTTGTGAATAAGCAAAATTGTCGTTATTGGTCTGAAGAAAATCCTCGCCAACTTCATCAACGACCTTTAAACAGCGATAGGGTAACTGTATGGTGTGCAATTTCACATTATGGCATCATTGGCCCGTATTTTCATGAGGACGAAAATGGACGGGCAACAACTGTTAATTCAAATCGTTATGTCAATATGATCAATAATTTTTTGGTCGGCGAACTAACGAAGTTTTCTCAAAATGATAACTTTTGGTTCCAACAAGATGGCGCGACATCCCACACGGCCCGAGTATCAATAAATGCTATTCAACAAATTTTTGGAAATCGCATTATTTCCAAAAATGGTGATATTCATTGGCCACCTTGATCACCGGATTTATCAGTATGTGACTTCTTTTTGTGGGGATATTTAAAAAGTAAAGTCTATGCATAGAAACCTCGAAATATTGATGAACTAAAAACAAAATTAAAGAAGAAATTTCCAGTACGCCTTTGGAAGTGATACACCGTGTAGTGGAAAATATACGAAGTAAGCTAGAAGAGTGTTTGAGAAGAGATGGCCATCATCTTGAGGACATAATTTTTAAAAAACAAATGGCATGTTATATACTTCATTATAATAAATAATAATTAATTTTTATTTGGTTTTTTTATTTTATAATTTGTCTATGAAAATCGGCCGTTTCAGTGCCCCACCCTGTTAATAAACAAAATCGCATTATCCTGATAAATTGACATTTAGTCACGTGCATTATAAAAGTTATTTAATACAATGTTTAAAGTTATAAAACGTCATTTATTTAGAGTATATTTTTTTTGTTATTTACAGAATTTTATTAGTTACTTATTTTTACATGGTTTTTTGTTACATAAACGTTTAGAATTTAGATAATTCAGCCGTATAAAGGTCCTTGTTCTTACTAAACATTCTAATACTTCCTTTAGTATATTTTGCGAAGACATTTTTGACCATAACATGTCAGTAAAATTCTTCATGACTCTAGTGGTTTTAGAGAAATGTAGTTTTTTAAACTTTTTTTCCATTGTTTCTACAGTTTCCATTAGTATAACGGATCCACCCGTAGAAACATGTTCGATCCAAGAACAACAATCTCTATTTCGAACTATTATTCGTGGATATTTACTATAATATCTATTAGCAACATATCCAGCTACATATTTTATAGCTTGAAACTCAATTTGGTCAAAAGAATTACCAGAATCAACCTGTGACATAAAATTATTGATGATGAAACCATAGTAAATCAGTAGGTACCTAATTATTAAGAACTTAATTTTTCTACTTTCAGTCATTTTAAACTGTTTTATTAAGTCAAAACTTTCTTTTCTAATCAATGTTGTTTCATCATCTAACTCAATCATACGATTCTGTAATAATTTCAAATTTATTAATAATTTGGCGTTTAATCTTCGTTCAAAAGAGATGTTTCCCAAGAATGTATAAACAAAGACTAAAAATATAGGTAAATTGATGAATATTTATTGTAAAAATCATTTATATTTTGGACACCTGTATTTAAAATCGAGCATTGTAATATTGTTGCTGGCACTACCACATATTCCTTTAAGATAACTAAATTTATTTTCTACTAAATCTTGGTTTAGTTTTCTTGGGTCGTTCCGTAGTGATCGTCGTCCGATGCACACGTGCTTATCGCTGTTCATTAGTGCTATCCAACGCTCATTTCCATTCGGAATTTCACCGAGTGTTTGAACGTATGCTTCAAACGACTAAAACATTAATTAATAATCTATTTATTTACATTATTACGTTACGCTACTACAGTTCAGTTGCGTTGCGTTCCTATCTTAAGGCCGTCGCCCGACGGTCTAATTACCTTAATTACCCATCGCTATCGCCACAATGCCTACTACGTCGACCACTGTCAAAAACAAAAATAATTCCAACACACCGTCACTATCAAATCAAAACAAAAATCAATTTTAACTATAGTGTACAATAAGTGTACAATTAACGATACGATATCGAACGTTTAAAGGTCTATTTACACACAGCAGTGACGTGACAGTGCCGTGACCGTGCCGTACCCGTTCCGGGATTCTACCGGCCGTGATTTCTATTCACATTGGTCAGTGATTCATCCGTCATTGAGTAGTATACATCGTATCTGCCACGATGACTTTGTTTTCGGAAAATGAACTTTTGATGATTGCTTTGATTTTGGACGAAGAGGAGGAAGTAGAAGTAGTAAAAAAAAAACGGATATGGGTTCATCAGGCATGGAAGAAAAGGCCAACAGAAGGGGAATTTTCTACTCTATATAAGGAATTGATGGACGATGGAACAAAGTTTTTTGAATACTTTAGAATGTCGGAAAATTCATTCAACTTACTGTTAAGCAAATTAGAAATTCATCTAAAAAAACAAGACACACACTGGAGAAAAGCTATTACACCAAAAGAACGGCTCGCAGTTTGTTTAAGGTAATTACAGATATAAATATTATTTAATACAATACAAACTGATTTATTTTTAATACACAAAATAAAAATTTAAAGCTTACAACATTAATTTTTATTAAATAATTTTTAAAAATGTTCAATTCTTTCACGTTCTTTCAACTCAATATTTTTGAAAATATGCTGTAAAGTCTTGGTTTTGATCACTTAATGAATTAGTGAAAGAAGAAGTTGTTGGAGTAGGATGATCGGCTGCAGGGGAGGACTGTTCAGAGTATGATGAAGTAGAATACGTTGAAATAGGAGATGGCTGCGCAAATTGTTCCTGGTCCATAATCATTTTAAGCTCGTAGTTTTGAACGGCAGCAAAAATATCAGATTTAGCGTAATGCCAGTAGCGTGGGGTTAATTTTTTCAAAACTGGAGCTATTCCGGATAAAAAAGTGTCAACAGGATGTTTTGGTTCCAATGGTACCATACTTTCATTTTTTTTTTACCAAGTACTCCATAACAGTAGCAGCGGCTGTCTTTGAAGGAGGAGTGTCTGGTACCGAGTATTTTGTTTTCTTTCGTGGTATTGAAAATTGAGAGGAACCTGATTGTTTTAAACTTGGCAAAGGACAACTATTTTGTGACTCTACAATCACAGGATTATCAACTTCTTCTGTGGTACAGTTTCGAGAGTATTCTTCATTTTCGTTAGGTTCATTATAGTCATCATCAACATTAATATATTCATTTGCGACTTTGTCATCAATGTTTGACATTGTGTCCCTCTCATCAAAGAATTTCGTTATAAAACTCAACTGCTGTGCATATTTGTACTGCTTTATTATTTTCGCTTTTTGACCACTCACAGTTTTATTTTTCTTCACAGATTTTCTGAAGTTGTCTCTTATATTTCCCCACCTACTTTTAGCCGAAGGCCCTGAAATAGACAAAAATATAATGCTACATATAAAACATTTATATTCGTATAATTTATTCACTTAACATATAATATTATGTACCTTACATATATTCTTAAAGCATGTTACAAAATTTAAAATGATAACTATTGCTAAAAAAAACTCATTATCATATACATAACATTAAATGAAAATAAATGAAAATATTATAGGAATATTAATGTTTTACATTATTTGGATTGAACAATATAAATGAACAATTCTATTGTCATTTTTATAGATATTTGGCCACGGGTGATTCGCTTAAAACAATTTCGTTTAGCTATCGCATGGGGCATAGTACAGTTTACAAGATCGTTCGAGAAACCTGTCAAATAATTACTGAAAATCTTATGGACGAGTTGATGCCTACACCGACCGAAGAAATGTGGGAGAATATAGCTGATGATCTTTTTCGTGTGTGGAATTTTCCGGGATGTATCGGGGCTCTGAATGGAAAACACGTTACCATTCAAGCACCTCCAAATACAGGATCAATGTTTTTTAATTATAAAAAGACATTCTCTATAGTTTTGTTGGCTCTTGTGGATGCTCACTGTAATTTTATTGCTGTTAATGTAGGGGCATATGGCAAGAGTAGTGATGGAGGTGTTTTTTCTAATTCAAATTTAGGTAAAGCACTTCATCGTGGATCATTGAATATTCCAGCTAATTTGATCATACCCAACACAGATACACAAGTCCCATATGTAATTGTAGGTGATGAGGCATTTCCTCTAAAACCTTACTTGATGCGACCTTATCCAGGGGACAAATTAGATGACCGAAAGCGCAACTTCAATTACCGTTTGAGTCGTGCCAGGAGGACATCAGAAAATACATTTGGTATACTTACGCAAAAATTTAGACTCTACAATAGACGAATTCAGGCATTTCCAAAACATGTAGATTACATAATTTTGGCCACTTGTTTACTACATAATTTCATTAAAAAATACGATTCGTATACATACAATTACGTAACTCAACAAGCGGATAGAAGTAACGGTCATACACTACAACATTTAAATTTGCAAGGAGGGAACGCAACGACAGACGCATTTCGTGTTAGGGAAGTATTCACTGAATACTTTAATTCTGAGGTTGGGTCTCTACCTTGGATATAAAATAATTAAATTTAAGAAAATAATGTATGAAATAAAAGGACGATTTAAAAATATTACTCGTATTATTATAAAAATATGTTATAAGTTATAAGTTTATAATCTAAGACCATAATATTCTATATTTTATATTCATTATTAATAATAATAACATAATTGATAATGTATTTAATGTTTTTCTTATAATATAATATGTTTAAACATGATATAATGTGTACATAATATAATATTTATATAAATAAATAATGTATTTCTTACCAGTTGTTTCCATTTCTTCTGCTATTTTACTCCAAATAGTATTCTTGTAATCTGTGTCCATGTACTTTGCATGTGATAGATCATACAATACGGGATATTTCCGCACTAATTCAATAAGTTTTTCGTCGTTCATTTTTACGAAAATTGAGAGAGTCAATGAATTACAACAAAAATAACTGCCGTGAAATATGAAAAATATCGTCGGCAAGTAATCGCAAATTCACGGTACGACGACGGCGACAACACTGTTTTCGTCGGTACGGTCACGCGCCGGACGAGTGAGAACATCATGCTTACCTTTCCTTTAAGAATATTATTAATTTTGCCGGGGGAATCCCGGAACGGTCACGGCACTGTCACGTCACTGCTGTGTGTAAATAGACCTTAAAGCTACGCCGCCCATAACACGGACTTGTGTGACTCGATCCGCGCGGTATGTTATGTAACCGGGGAATTTAATTTTGTCGGTTATTGATAGGTGTGTTTCGCTTATGCACGCGATATCTATATTGTAATGATTAAGAAATGCTGATAAAGTATTTCTATTATTTTTTAATCCGTTGGCGTTCCAATTTAATATAACTGTATTATGGTTGAACATTTAAGTTAGAATTAATACTATTTATGATGACTGGCAGACTTTCAATGATTTTCTGCATTAGTTGACTTACAAAGGAGTTTATTAGAGGTAGAAGTGTTTTGAGAAAGTCGTTATCCGTAGTGATGTTTGATTTAGCAGCTGATGCGTAAGTTTTACGTTTTGTATTTACGTAATCATTTGGTAATGGTTCATTATGATACTCATTATTTACGATGGGTTGGGTTGATTGGTACGTAATATTTTTATTATTGACGGGATGTTTAGAGTTGAGTTTGTTTTTGCTTTTAGAGATTTCTTTATAATAAGTACACCCTCTGTAGCTAGCTGGATGGCTTTTTTCACAATTTACACATTTCGGAGGAGTGTCTTTCTCCTTAACACATTGGGTAAAATGATGATCACCGGCGCATTTAACACATCTTGGGGGGAGATGACAGAATTTCTTTGTGTGCGAAAAGCGTTGACAGTTAGTGCACTGTGGAATGCGTTTTGTGGGTTTCCTAGGTTCAACTAGGACGACGCAGTGTAAAAGTCTATTTAAAGAATATATTTCTTTGGACGATATGGATAGTAAGACTGCAACAATAGGTATAGGACATTTAGATCGATTTTGAAACCGCGTGACAGAGGTTACGCTGAATTTTAAATCTGTCAGTGCTTTGAATACAGACTCCTCAGATATTGAGACTGGGAGGTTCCTAATTATTATTGAAAGTGGTTTTTCCGAAGGCAACTGGTAGGTGTGGTATTCGATTTCAGATTCGTCAAAACTTTTTGTAACGTGTCTATAGTCGTCGATTGAGGACAAATTTATTTTTAAGGCATATTTGGTTTGAGTGATCGAAAGTTCGTCGGTGATCATTTTTGTTAGTGAATTATGAAAATTTTCGAAATCTTTTATATTATGTACATAGATAGGTGGTATTTTTTGACTAACCTCAGTAGATTGACGAGCTTCATCACCGTCGCTTTGAGTTACTAAGCTCATATTATCATCGTTGTCGTATTCGTTTAAGTTTGATAGAGGTGAGTAACGATTTTTGTTTACACTGGAAGGTGATAGAGCAGTACTACTTGAAAGCTTGATGGGTTTGGTAGATTTTTGGGTCCCGGAGGACCCAGTCCCACTACTAGGGAACATGTGGATTGCTTATTATTGTCGCGTAATGTGGCACAAGCAGAGACTCGGTTAACGACCATTCGCGACGGCTACTGATAGCCAATTGAGTCGAATACTAAATTATATTATACAAAATATAGTGGCTACAATACGTGTTAGCTGTTATTGAAAAATAATCATTTTATTGTTTACAATAATACACTTTAAATATAAATGTACTATAATAGTATAGTCTATAAAGTATAATCTATAAATATACCTTATTTCAAACATTGCGAGATAAACAGCTCCAACGCGACCAGTAATTTTAATGTAAGTACCTAGTTATTTTCGTAACACTAACAACAATAAGCTATATTTAAAAGTTAAAATAAGATATTAGGTATATTTTATTTTTATGACATTTACACATTTAATGAAAAAAATTAATCATTATATGTATATGTTTTTTTTTTTTTTAGTTTTATTAGAAATAAACAATCTATACATATAATATGCACAATAAGTTCATGTAATGAGAGAAATAATATGGCGTGAAAATTTGAATAAGAAGCCACCCATTGGCGACACTTGGCATGATTTGTTGTAAATTCTAATTAATTAATGTTATAAATAAATTGTTTTTTTTTAACCCTTCGTTAGGCGCGAGGTATATTGTTACTTATTCAGGCGCGTGGTCTACGCCTGTAGACCATTTTCATTTATGACCAATTCAATTAATTTTAATTATTTTTGTTTATATTAATAATGTAAATTATTTGTATGCATATAAAGAATAGTATGAGCATTGAAATATCCAAAATAATCCATGAATATTTGAAGAAAATACAGTTAACTTGTTTATAGTGAAATTATCATAATTTCTTTCATGACATTTTTATTTTTAGAACTACTTACCCAATTACCTTCCAATCAGTCTGAAAACTATAGACATCTTAAATTTACATGTTTACAAAAGTCCCGAAACAAAATTAAAATGTATTTTTATATTTTCTTACCAGTTATCGTCGAACAAATATAGGTATTATAACTGTTTTGGTGCTTATTTTTCTTGGTAATAATTTCCTCTTGTTAACTAAATTCCATAATATTGGTATAAAATATAATTATCGAATTTTATAGTACATATGAAACAACATGACCTAGTTGGTATATTAATAATAATAACATATTTATACAAATACTATAATTGTCTAAAGATAAATAAACATAATTATTAATTTATTAAATTATACTTTTCTTTTAATTTACGAAATATTGTATATAATATAAAAAAAAATTGCAAGCATTATAAAAATACTTTATTCATTTAAACAATTTACACAAATATCCTTCATATGCTCTTTACACGCATATTTTCGGCATTGGCCACAAAATCTTCTGGTTGATTTGTTTTTATTTCGTGGACATACATAACATCGACCCACATAATTTGGAAGATTTTCTGGTATTACTGAAATTGAAGGCTCTTCGATATCTAGAAGTGCACGTGCACGTCGTCTTAATTCTACCGGTAGTTTAGTAATCGTTGATCTGTACTCAATTTGAGGTTTCAGTAGTTCCCATGCAATATTTTCAATAAATTGCCTTCTTGACATTTTTGAATTTAAATTGTTTGCTTTGTATATACAAATAGCATTTATAGCAGATATGTTCAGTAGATCATAAAAAATAACCATTGGCCATCTACGAGTATTCCTAGTCACATTGTATTTTTCACATAGTTGGTCTACTAAGTCAACACCGATCTTAGTTTTATTATAAAAAGTAATCATTTCAGGTTTTTTTGCATGATTTTCTTCGTCAATTGTGTCGTCATTGTGCATACTTGACACAACTAATACAGCTTTATTTTTTTTGGGACAATATGACACTAATGTATAATCTTCTTGAAATCCAAAAATCGAGCTTTGCAGTTCTCTATTTTTATTTGGTAAAAACTCTGATGGTAGCTCTCTTTTATTTTTTCTTATAGTGCCTGTATATGTTGATTTTTTATTGTGTTTTAATTTTTTTATTAGTGGAAAACTTGTAAACCAGTTGTCAGCGGTAATATTTCTGTTACTTCCTTCTACTGGTTGTACAAGTCTAAGAACAATATCTTCACCAGAATTTTTACATTTATATGGCCCTTCAGGTTGAGTACCTACATAAGCTTCAAGATTAAATGTATAAGCTGTCTTGGCATCAACTAACGCAAACATTTTTAATCCATACTTGGCCGGTTTGCTAGGAATGTATTGTTTGAATGAACAACGACCTCTAAACGCTAATAATTGTTCATCAACCGTTAGATATTCACTTGCTATAAAATTATTTTGAAAATTCACAATAAAGTATTCAAATACTTCTCTTATAGGTGCTAATTTGTCGATTTCTCTTCTTTCATTTCTATTATTTATGTCATCAAAACGGATGCATCTAACTAAAAATCTGAAACGTTTTTCACTCATTACTAAATAACATGCTTCAACTCCACTACCTCTAGAATTATCCCAAATTTGATGAGCATTTTTTCTCGCACACCTTAAAGCCCCAATCAAAAATAAAATTCCAATAAATGCATTAATTTCTCTCTCATCAGTCAATCTAGCGTCAGATTCACGTTGAAAATTTGCTTTTATACTTTCAATGTATATATTTGTCGAAATGGTGATTAAGCGAATTACATTCTCGTTTATAAATAATTTTAAACAATCAATTTCAAATTTGGCATTACGTGCATTTTGTTTAGGACCAGGTAAATGTGTAATAATATTATGGGAACGTACTCGAATTTGCATATTTGGTTTATTTTTCTTCCATTTGGTAGTTTTGTCTTTCCCCAAATAAAAGTTATTATTCTGAAGGTCACTTACATTTTCATTTGTTTCATTTTCCGAAATATCCTGCTCAGATTCTGATTCGTGATCACTTTTTTGAGTAGTATCAATTTCTTCGTTGTCACTTTCATCATCCGCTTCACTCATTTCATCACAACTTGACAACTCATTAAGCCAATTTTCAACAATAGATGGGTCAAGCGTTGAATCCACACGTCTTATTTTTTGTGATGAAATAATTTATCTATAAATAATAATAATAATAATAATAATAATAATAATAATAATTATTATTATTATTATTATGTACCTTCAAAATGTATTAAAAAGCTTACGTATACATATATTTTTACTTACTGTTTATGTTTCGTTGAAATTAAAAACAGAAGTACCTAATAAAAAAAAAAATAAGAATTTTGCAAAATTTATAAAAATAACTTAGTAAGTCACGTGGTCTACAGTTGTAGACCACTCATAATATTACTGATATGTTTTATTACACAACACTCGTCAACGGTCACGATCATACTGATTACACTGTAGTAAAGATACTATAAAGTACAAGGTATTACAAGCTATTTATAAATACTAAAATAGTCAATATTTATTGCTGGTCTACAATTGTAGACCACGCGCCTAACGAAGGGTTAACGTTGATATCTATTCTTGGGTTGGTAACTGTAGAAGGTCACGACACCACTTTCTTTTTAACCTGCGCCTAGGATTTCCTGAAAGAGTTTGAGAAGAGAGGTTTTTAATAAGAGGGTTTTGATGGGATAGAAGTCGCTTGTGGAAGCGCAAATAAAAGGATTGAGCTTCTTCGTTAATGGTTTTCATGTAAAGGTCGTTGTGTAAGGTTAGGTTTGAGACGTATGGTGGTGCATTGGAGAGTCGCCGAAGAGCCAAGTTTTGGAAAGCTTGGATTTTGTTGATGTTTGTTTTTTTAGCCGAGCCCCAGAGCTGTAGACCATACGTCCAAATAGGTTTGAGGAGGGTTTTGTAAATTTGTAGCTTGACTTTTAGACTTGTAAACTTGTTATTTGAGATAAGAGGGCTGAGCATGCGCATACGGGCGTTGAGAGTTAGTCTTTTGATTCGAATATGGTTTTTCCAAGTTAGTCGTTTATCAAGAGTGACCCCCAGGTATTTGACTGTGTCTGACGTGGGGATTGGGATGTTGTTTAGTGTAACGGTTGGGCATACGCCCTTCTTGAGAGTAAATGTAGTGTGAGTTGATTTGCTTTGGTTTATTTTAATGCGCCATTTGTTGAACGAGTTTGACATAAGATTAAGGTGAAGTTGTAGGTTTGACGAGGCAGTTACTGGATTTTCATTAATTTATATGATGACTTTATCGTCTGCATAGTCGGCCACCATGGTTTGAGGCATAGTGGGCTGGTCAGCGACAAAGATATTTAATAGAGTAGGAGATAGGATGCTCCCTTGTGGGACGCCGGCATTAATTTTGGCTATTTCTGAGTATGATGAGCTATATTGTACTTGGAAATGTCGGTCGGCTAGATAAGATTTCATTAAAAGGAAGAATGAGTGGGGAAGAAAGCTTTTAAGTTTAAACAGTAACCCCTCGTGCCAAACTTTGTCGAACGCTTGAGAAACGTCTAGGAAGATACAGGTACAGTATAGTTTTTTTTCCAGCGAGACCGATATTGCATCGACAATTCGATGGGCTTGGTGAATGGTGCTATGAGAGGATCTGAATCCGAATTGGGTGTTCGGAAGAATATTGTTATTGATAATGTATGGGGTCATTCGTTTGAGAATAAGTCTTTCAAATATTTTTGATAAGAATGGTAAGAGACTTATTGGCCTGTAGGAGGATGGGTCGTCCAGAGGTTTTCCAGGCTTTGCAAATAGAACTATTTTTGAGAATTTCCAAAGGATGGGGAAGTAAGATAGTCTCAAGCTTGCATTGAATATATATGTTACTAGTAATATTGCATTTTTGGGGAGGCATCTAGCTACTTCTGCTGTAATTAGATCATATCCCGGGGATTTTTTTAAGGTGTATCTTTGGATAGTCTGCTTGACTTCGTTGGGTGTAAAATATTTTACTAAATGATTTGAAGGTGAGGGAAGGTCTAAGTCAGTCTTAATCTTATCAACAAATTGAGGTATGAGTAAATTATGATGTGATTGGAAGTTTTCAAGAAGGTGTTCTTTAAGGACTTCAGCTTTATCGTCATTTGAAATAGCAAGTGTGTTGTCAGGTTTCATAAGGGGGGTTGAAGGAGTTTTAAGTCGCAGTAACTTTTTGGTTTCTTTCCATAAGCTACCGTCAGAGCATGATAGTTTGGTTAATTTTTGTTCGAACATGTCTGCTTTGTTTTTAGCTAGGATTTTTTTGAGTGAGTTGGCTAATTTATTATATGCGCTTTTGTGAGATGGTAAGCGAGTACGTTGGTAGCGGGCTCTGGCTCTGCGTTTTTCCACTATTAGATCGCGTATCTGTTCCGGAAGAGCCTGTTTCTGCGTTATGCTCTTGGTAGTGGTTGGGGAGTTGGACAATGCAGCTGCTGAGTGAATAAGTTTAGATAAGTTATTGACTGCTTCGTCAATATCATGCTCAGACTTTAATCTTATCGAAAGAGTGATTGCTTGGGCAATTATGTTGTGGAATTTAAAACGATTAGTCGTGGGTGAAAAAAGAATGTGGCTTAATGAGCTTGTTTGAGGCGTAGCATCAATATTAAATAACACAGCTGAGTGGTCTGAGTTTAGATCTAAGATGTTGTTTACAGAGTAGTATAGATTACTCGGCATTTTGGTGACAAAAATATCCAGAATATCGGGTTTTTTCTTAAGAGATGTTGGCCAGTATGTTGGATCAGGTGGTGCGATTATTTGGTATTTTTTAGTGTTAATAAAATTATAAAGAAGGCTTCCCCGAGGGTTTGTGACTCGGCAGCCCCAGCTTTGGTGCTTGGCATTAAAGTCACCACCAGCAATGAAGTTATTTGGAATTGTATCGAAATACTCGGTGAGGTTGGTGTTTGTTATGAGGTGTTTAGGAGGATTGTAGACTGCTGCGATAACAATAGGGATATTATTAAGCATGATTGAGATGGCACAAGATTGGATATGATTTTGAGAGAAGTTAGTGAGGGGATGGAATTTTAAGTTAGTTTTAATAAGTTTAGCTGCTCCACCGTGTGCTGTACCATCAGGGTGGTTAGATTTAAGTAAGTAGTAACCAGGGATGTAAATATGAGAATAATTGGTAAGATGCGTTTCTGAGATAAGAGCGATATCTATGCGTTTGTCGAAGAGTACAGCCTGGAGCTCATTAACGTGGTTTTTTAGACCGTTTGAATTAAACAGTAAAATAGATAATGAGTTGTTAGTGTAAGACTTATTCATTATTTTTGTTTAGGAGTGAGGTAATGACTTGTGTCAGAAGAGCAATCAATGGATTGACAAGAGATTTTAGTTCACCTATGAAGGAGGACATGAGTTGAGTTAGGTCGGAAGGAGGAGAGGGTTGTGGTGGTTGACTTGAAGTGGCCTGAGCATATGTTTTAGAGGGGTTAGAATCGTTTTTTCCCGGAAGGGTAGCGGATGGGTGGCTTTCTTTTACATTATAAGAATTAACATTAGGTTTGATTGTATCGTGTAAGAATTTACTTTGAGTGATAGGTGATTTTCGGCGCTGGAGTTCCCTGTAGACCTTGCAGCCGCGGTAATTTGCTGGATGATCTCCCGAGCATAGTATACATTTGGCAGGAGAGTCTGGTGATTTAGTGCATTCAGAAGATGGATGGTGCGCGCTGCAACGGACACAGCGTGCTGAGTAACCACAATACGCACGGGTGTGACCGTATTCTTGGCAGTTTTGACATTGACTGATTTGTTTCGGCTTGTATGGTTCCTCAACCTTGATTTTTGTGTGTAGTAGAGAAGATAGTTCGTATATTTGGTGAGAGTGGGGGGTGGGTTCTAGATCGACAAAGAACAGTGGGAGTGGGTGCTTGTTGGTCTTGTGCAGGACGTTCGTCACTTGTCTGACTTCGAAGAGTCGCGTTTCGAGTTCGGATTTTATTCTTTCAGTTGGCGTAGTAGGGTGGAGATTGCGAATAACTATTCTTGTAGGCTTGTCCTCGGTAAGTTGGTATGTGTGGTAATTAGCATTGTGTTCTTTTAAATAGTGAATTAGAAGTCTGTAAGAATCTGGATTGGCGGTCTGTATTTTTAAGCGGTCGGCGCTGTCTTTGCAAAAAAAATTGTCAAATCCTATAAGCTCAATTAAGGTTGAGCAAAAGCTTGGGTAGTCTGTGATACCTTTCATAAATATCGGGGGAGGTGGTTTGACGAAGGGCGCAATGATAGGTTCAACGGGCAGCGTGGGCTGGTCGAAAACTGTGTCCGTAGGTTCAGGTATCGAAAGTGATTCGTAGCGATTACGTGTTGAGAAGGAAAGTTTTTTGGTTTTTGGTTGAGCAGTTTGTAAGGAAGAAGGTTTGGAAGAAGTAGAACCGGATGAAGAACTTGACAGATTTCTTTTACTTGTTTGCGTTTTCCAATTGTCATTTCCGGAGCTGTTCATGGTGTTTGGATGGATGTTACTGCCTGGATTTAATCTTCCTGAGTTCTGTGATTCTGCTAGGCGAGCAGGCTGTTAGAGTGTTGGTGTTTTTTTCGAGTTTGTTGTTTATATTTGGTGCATTATTTATCTTGGGCATAATAAGTGTGCGAAGGTCGCGGGCCGCTGGCCGGCGAGTGCGATAGCGTTACCTATCGAAGGCGCACGATAATTATGTAATCTTACTTGTCGAAAAAACGTTAGAAAAACTACATTTTGTAGTACGACGTAGACATCAGTGAAAACTGAGGGTTTAATTATTATTCGATTGATGCTATTTAATGAACATATTTTTTTTTTAAAAAATTCGGCTTAATAAAGACGAGAATAGCGGCGAGATACGAAGCTAATATAGAGAGGTGTGCGTCGTGCGCAGTGCGGACGGTGACTGATATGTATATGTAAAAGAAATTTTTGCTATATTTTAGAAAAATGACGTATTTGTCGAAAAAAAATGATTTAAAATGTAGGACCGTGATAAAATGATATCAATGAGAAATAAAGGCAAAAAATGCAAAAAAATGCAAAATAAAAATTTTAGATTATTTTAGTAGACCATCTAAATCGGATTTTTAACTTGATAGATTAATGACTACATCAATTAAAAAAAAATGCAAAATGCATCAACTTCCGAGCCCTAGTTATTACTCACAGCTGTCAAAAATTCCCCAATAGTTATGTTATCTTCATTTTGTAATACAATAAATTGAAGTTAAAAATACATTATTTTTTTTTTATCCGTATTACGTATAATTGTAAGAACAATTTTGGAGACAATCCGAAATTTCCGTCTAAATACCAGGTGTCTGATGCTGTAAGTAGTCTTAAATGATTATCTGTTGCAAACATTACTATTCTTTCAGACGCCTCTGGACCATTGTCCTTCAATAATAGTCTATCACAGAGGTTCCCAAACTGTGGGTCGCGCTATTTTTTTAAATAATATAAAAATATAATCATCTATTACTTTTCGTTGATGTTCAAAGTTCAAATTCAGTTTTATCGTCAATCCTTATCTGTGAGTGTGACAATTACGAGTTTACCAGCGGCCGTGTCAAATCGACACAATCAGATTAATAATGAATAGTTATTGTAAATATAACGATTTACCTATCTGAAACAAATTAGTAGATATGTGAATGTCGCTTGACGTTCAAAATTTTTGATTATTTTCAGTAACACGCGGCACATCGAATACGATACACGTACGCAGTTTTATATTAAATAGTACTTTTTGTTTTAAATAAATTCATTTTTTTGTACTTTTGTACAACTATGGACAATTGGTTAAACAAAAAGTCAATGAGTCAAAGTCAAGAAAAAATGGAGACAATATCTGTGTCAACAGTCAAAAAAAGAAAATTAAATTACGATGAGCCTTCAACAAGTTCTTCGGAATTAAAACATAAAAAAACTTGCAGAAAATATTGTCCGGAATATTTGCAAATTAGATTTACGTGGAATGGAGACGAAGAAAATCCACGATCACAATGTGTTATCTGTGGATGTATAATTGCAAATGAGAGTATGCGACCAAACAAATTACATCGACATATCGATACGAACCATCCAGAAATGAAAGGTAAACCACTCGATATTTATAAAAAAAAACTAGAATCTCTAAAAACATCAAAAAATAATATTTTTAATTTTACTGCAACTAACTAAAAAGCTACGTACGCTTCATATAAAATATGTTTACGAATTGCTCAAACTGATAAGCCTCACACAATTGGTGAGTCTTTAATTTTACCAGCAATCAAAAACGCAGTCGGAATCTTGTTTGATCAAAAACGTTTAAAAGAAGTTGAAAAGTTATCGCTTTCAAATAATACAGTGTCGCGTAGAATCGATGAAATTTCTGAATGGGTAGAAAATAAACTGATTGAAAGAGTTAAATTGAGTAGATGGTTTTCATTACAGCTAGACGAGTCCACAGATATCCAAGGCTTATCTCAGATGATTGTTTTCGTACGTTACATATGGATGAATGAATCTCACGAGGATTTTTTGTTCTGTGAACCGATTATTCGAGGTACAAGTGATGAAATGTGTCGGGTTATGTATGGACGGCGCCCGAGCATTGTGCGGTGAGAACAGTAGTGTTATTACTAAAATTCGTGAAATTAACCTTAACCCATTAGCGATGGATTGGATGCACTGCAATATCCATAGGGAGGCATTAGTATCAAAATCTTTGTCAGATGATTTTAGAAGTGTATTAAACACGTCTGTAAAAATAGTAAATTTTATTAATGCGAGGCCGTTACAGTCCCGTTTATTTGAGAAAGCTTTGCGAAGAAATGGGCAGTATTCACAAATCATTTCTCCTTCACACTGAGGTACGTTGGCTATCGAGGGGGACAGTTCTTACAAGACTTGTCGAACTTCCAAGGGCGTCTCTGGCCCTGTTTTCAGGGGGGGGGCTTTTACACAATTTTAAAAAAAAAAAAAACAATAATGTAAGTATAATCAATTTATTAAATTCTAATTTATAAGTGAACATAGTAATTAGTAACTTATTGCTGGTCAAGTCATTTTGATCTGCAAATTTCATTCATACAAATTATTTATAGGTAAAAAAAAGATACAAATATGTAACCTTTAGTTAATAATCATAATAATCATAAAAAAATCTAACTATAATATTTTAATTAATACTTTCAATTAATACTAATTACTTAGCCTAATCACTTTCAATCATGTGCCATCTCAATTACAATTAATAATATCCCTGTTGCTATCGCCGCAATCTATAGTCCACCTAAGCACAATTTAACTATTGATAACCTCACCGACTTTTTTGACTCAACGACCAGTAACTTTATTATTGGTGGTGATTATAACGCTAAACACCAAAGTTGGGGTTACCAAGTCACCAACCCTCGTGGAAACTTGCACTTTAATTTCTCCAATATGAAAAAATACAAAATTCTTGAACCTTCTGGGCATACATATTGGCCAACCTCAGTTAGGAAAAAACCTGACATTCTAGACATCTTCGTCACAAAAATTCCCAGTAACTTATACTATTCAATTAATAATATTCTGGATCTTAACTCCGACCATTCGTCCGTCATTCTCAATATTGATGCCACTCCACAAATACGTAAAGTTAGTCCCAAACTCTTTCAACATAGCTGAAGAAATTAACCTAAAAATAAGCTTAAAATCTGTTCATGAGATTGATGATGCAGTTAAAAATTTAACTACGCTTATTCAATCAGCGGCTTCTAAGTCAAACCCCCAAAACACCACCAATAACTCAATACATAAATACCCTTTTGTTTCTGAGCAAGTCCGCTCATTAATAGTCGAAAAGCGCAGATCAAGAGCACGTTACCAAATCACACGGTTACCCTCACATAAAAGTGCATAAAGTAAATTAGCAAATTCATTAAAAAAATGTTTGGCTAAAAATAAAGCTGACATGTACGAACAAAAACTGACCTCACTCTCCTCTGTAGAAGGGAGCTTATGGCGCGAAACCAAAAAACTACTTCAATATAAACGCCCCTCAGTCCCACTCGAAAAACCAGATAATTCATTTTCCTTCTCTGACAACGATAAGGCCGAAGTTTTTAAAGCTCATCTTCATGAAACGTTCCAACCGCATCATGATATACTTACACCTGAAAACATTGATGAGGTAAACACCTGCCTAAACCTGCCATCTACAATAAATCAACCTGAAAAATATTTCACCCCAAATGAAGTTAAACAGACCATCCAAAAATACTCACTAAAAAAGTCACCCGGCTTTGATTTGATTACGGCCAAAGTAGCTAGGTGCCTACCCAAAAAAGGCATCGTACTAATAACATATATTTTCAATGCTAGTCTCTTAAACTTACAAGTACATCTTGACCACTTGTCCGAGTGGTACAAAAAATGGCGAGTAAAAATTAATCAAAATAAATCTAGTTACACAACATTCACGCTTAAACAAGGAATATGTCCAAACATTACTCTCAACAATGTACTAATTCTCTCATCCGACACAGTTAAGTATTTAGGGTTATTCCTTGACAAAAGACTCACATGGAAAAAACACCTCCAAACCAAACGGCTAACCATAAACAATCGCATGCGTATGCTCAAACCTCTGCTAATTAAAAATAAGTACTTCACTCTAAACACCAAACTAATAACTTACAAAGCGCTACTCAAACCTATCTGGACGTATGGACTTCAATTGTGGGGCTCAGCAAAAAAATTTAACACTAATCGAATTCAAACGTTCCAAAATATAGCACTCCGAAGATTATGCAATGCTCTGCCCTATATTTCTAATCACACTCTTCATAATGACCTCCATATGAAAACAGTAAATGAGGAAGCACGCATTTTTGACACGCGATTTCATAAACAACTCTAAACTCATTCTAACCCTCTAATAAAAGATCTCTCCATCCTTACTCTACCAGGAAATCCTAACCGCAGGTTAAAAAGAAAATGGTGCCGTAACCTCTTACAAAACATTAATGTCTAATGCAGGGATTCCCAACCGCCGTGCCGCGGCGCATAAGTGTGCCGCGAAATTATTTGGGTGTGCCGTGTAATTTGTGTCTTACATTGTAAATGTGTAATAGAAATCTCCTAAAAATAAAAATTGATAAAATGTCCACATGGAAAGACACAGCTATTATCATACATTAGAATATTAGATAATAACCGATACGGGTATTTATAGCAGTCATTTAGCACTTTAGCAGTTCAGTTATTCAGTATAGTGATAATCGTGCGCGTGTTATTACGTAACGTGTTAATTTTGATCAAGAAATATTGTACTTAAATTTAAAAATGGATAGATTTGTAAAAAAGATTAAATTAACGAACGACGTTGTGCTAATGTAAATGACAACAATTTAAATTTAGAAATTAATATTAAACAATCCACTTCAGTAAATGATACAAGTTTAAATTTAAAAGTCAAACGTAAATATACTGATAGTTATTTATGTTTTGGATTTACGTGGAATGGCAATACTGACTATCCTTTACCTGTTTGTATCGTTTGTGGTTAAAAGTTAAGCAATGAAGCAATGGTACCCAGTAAATTGAAAAGGCATTTAATAATAAAACATCCGGGTGAGTCATTAAAAACACGACTATATTTTGAACGCCTCCTAAATTCAAATAAAAGAGCTGCATCTAGTATGATAAAAAGAGTGACTATATCTGATAAAGCTCTTGAAGCATCATTTAAAGTCGCAGAACTGATTGCTAAAAATATGAACTCTCATGTTATTGGCGAAAAATTAATAGGACCTGCCTGTTTAGTTATGGTTGAAACAATGTTAGGTAAAGAATCTAAAGATGTTATATCCAAAGTGCCACTTTCCAACAATACTATTAGTCGCCGAATAAATGAAATGGCTGATGATATTAATGACATTGTTTTAGAAAAAATTAAAAATCAAAAATTATTTTCATTACAAATACAGAACTTCTAAAGCTCAATTACTAGGTTTTGGCAGATTTGTTGATAATTCTAATATTATTGAGCAGTTTTTATTTTGTAAAGAATTAAAGTCAACAACAACAGGGAAGGACATATTTGACGTAGTAAATAATTTTTTTGAAAAATCTGGATTATCATGGAATTATTGTTGTGGTGTGTGCACTGATGGAGCTCCGTCTATGACCGGAAAATATAAAGGTTTTGTTACTCTCGCTAAAATTAAAAATCCAGCTATGATTATAACACACTGTTTTATTCATCGAGAAGCTCTGGTTGCAAAAACATTAGGAGAACAAATGTTAAAAGTCTTAAATGATGTTATTAAAATTGTGAATTACATTAAATCTCGGCCATTGAAAACAAGGATTTTTGAAACTATTTGTAAGGAAATGGGTTCGGATCATATACATTTATTGCTACACACAGAAGTAAGGTGGCTATCACGAGGTCAAGTGTTTAATCGAGTTATTGAATTGAAAGAAGAATTAGAATTATTTTTTGAAAAAGAAAATCTCCCAGTATACAAAAAATTTTTTCGAAATGAAAACTGGTGTTATATTTTGGCATACTTGACTGATATATTTAAAAAACTAAATGATCTGAATGCGTCAATGCAAGGACGTCAGGAAACAATAATTTCTTCGACGAACAAAATCAGAGGGTTCAAAAACAAAATTGTATTTTGGAAATCTTCAATAATTAAAGGGGATTTTTCAAATTTTCCAACATTTTCAAAATTAACGATAATTAAATCCAATATTAAAGAACTACAACAACTTATAATTGAACATCTTATATTACTCGAAGAAAAAATTGAACATTATTTTCCATCGTTGACAACATCCGCAGATTGGGTGGTGTTGCCATTTGATTTTACAGACAATATGAATGAACTTGATCTTACTAATGACGAAAAGAATGAATTCATTGATATGTGTTCTAATTCTACTATCCGAATATTATTTAATAGTCAGAAAAGTAACATAGATTCCTTCTGGTTAAATTTAGCTTCAGAATATCCATCTATTTCTCAGAAAGCGATACTATTGTTATTACCATTTTCTACATCATATATCTTTGTGAACAGGCATTTTCTGCTCTGAACAATATAAAAATAAGTAGTAGAAATCGTTTGAAAAATGTTGAACCTGATTTGTGTCTTGCTGTTTCAACTGTTTCACCCCGAATAGAGGAATTGTGTAAAAAATATCTGTCTCAAATATCACATTAAATTTGTATCATTCAAATATTAAACAAAATCAATTTATTATTTATAATTTATTAAGTTTCAGATTATAATTTTTTTTTTTATTTATTTACATTATTTTTAAGTTTCAAATTATTTTTAATTTTTTTTATCAAAATTAATGAATACAAATATTGGAGTTTCAAAATATTACTGTAGTTTGTATTTCTACAACTCCTATTTAATATAAGTATCTTGTGAATATTATAATTGGATAATGTCAAAAATACAAAAAAAAAGCATTTTTTAGAAGAACAATGCCACAATTGTGATTTTTTTTATTAATTATTTATTTGTGTGCCGTGATTTTTTTTAAAATGATCAAGTGCGCCGTTAAGTAAAAAAGGTTGGGAATCCCTGGTCTAATGTCTCCTGGTCAAAAAAAAAAAAAAAATAAAAAAAAACTAACTTATCAATAGTCGAGAGCCACTGATGGATGGCTGCTTAATTCAACACTATCAAGTCATTTAAAAAAAAAATACTCTCATCATATAAACTTATTGTGCAAAAATATGTATAGATTGTTTATGTCGAATAAAAAGAAAAAAAAACTTTTTAAACGAAAAAATACTTGTAATATGTACTGTCGTAAATGCGTACAAATTTCTTGTCACAAAATTATTTAAAACAATTATAAAAAGTTATCAATTATATATATATATAATTTTAGATGATATTATATTAAAATATGTAGACCATAGTCATTTATCAGACGTTGTTAAAATTCAAGCAAAGAAAACAGTCGAGGAAATAAAAACTCTTGCTAAAGAAAACAGTTTAACAACTCGTGCTATTCTTGGAGAAGGCTTTTCACAGGTAATAATACAATAAAAAAAATATTATAAATAGGAATCGGATATCTATGCACTTAAGACTACTGTGTAATATGCATGCATTTATACACTAAAAAATTACAAAATATGTGATTAAAAACATAAAATGTGTATTTTTAACCAGTAAAAACGCCAAATATGCACAAAAAACACATGCACATAAAACATAAATATTTTATTTGTATTACCCAGTAGTTATTTTTAATTATATTTTATTTCAATACAACTTAAAATACATCGTATTATTTTTTTATTATTTTTAATTTTTTCGACATGGAAAAATTTAGAACTGCTTACATATTCGAAACACTAATTTGCTGACGGTACATTTTCATCATGTCCCTATTTATTTTACCAATTATATACGATACCTACAATTCAGTTTTCCAATGTCATACCGTTGGTGTATATTTTGTTACCGGATAAAAAAGAAAACACTTATATTATAATGTTCCGTAATTTAAAATTAATAAAACCAAATTTAAATCCAATTTAAAAACTTCAATTTTGATTGACTTCAAAAAAGCAGTGGTGAATTCTATTAAAACCGAATTTCCTCTAACAAAAATTCAAGGCTGTTTTTTTCATTTAAGTCAAGCCTTATGGAGGCATATTCAAGAATATGGTGTACAAACTCAATATTGTAACGACCCTGCATTTGCTCTGGAGTTGAAGAAATTGTCTGCTATCGCCTTCGTCCCAATAGAAAAGGTAATAGAATACTTTGAAGGTCTTTTAGAAAATGAATTTTATACAAAAAAATGAAGAGCTGTTGTCGCCACTAATACCTTACTTCGAATGTACTTGGAAGACCTCCCTTCCCTTATTTACAATTGATCTTTGGAATTGCTTTAATCGGTTGAAAGACGATCTCCCAAGAACTAATAACAATATTGAAGGTTGGCATAATGGGTTTTCTGCTTTTTTAACGACTTTACATCCTACTATATGGAAATTTATTAATTGTTTAAAAAAAGAAGAAAGTATTAATAAGATGACAACCGAACAGCTTATTGCTGGAGATGTACCACCAAAAAAATCAAAGTATAAAGATACAGCAAGAAAAATGTTACATCTATGCGAAGATTTCGAAAACCGATCACTCAATGATGACTTACAAGAAATAGCTCACAATTTTAATTTAAACAAGTGATTTATTATAACGTGTGTTCAGCAATAATGATTTTAATTTGGGAATTTATTATATTTACTAACTAGCTGACCCGACAGACTTCGTCCTGTCAAAAAGATTTGTAATGTGGCAGTTTTTGTGCCTACGTATTTTAAAAAATTCTCCTGAACAGAACCGTCACCCTGGTGATAGGGCATTGTGAATAAAAAATAATTAAATAAAACATATATAAGGATTTAAAAGTAAGTAATCGCTTTATTGTTAATCATGTGAATCATAATTATTATTATTATCATTGTAGTGCTTTGTGGTATACGATGTTTTTTGTTTGATTACCTGCCGCATAGATAAACAAATCTGATGGTTTTCTAACACGGGAACAGGCAACATACAATTGACCATGTGAGAAACATGGGTTTTCTAGATTAATACCACAAACACTTAATGATTGCCATGTATATAGGTGAAACGATAATCGGAATCGCACATGGCCAATAGAACAATAGAATAATATTTTTTATAGTTTGAAAACAAACTTCCGCTGTGTTCAGGACAGATTATTCTTACGTGCTTTCCGTCAATAATACCGATGCAGTTAGGGAAGTTTGCTGTATTCTCGAAGCCAGCAGCGATTTTAAGCCATCCTTCTGTTGTATTCGGAATCGAAAGGCATTCTTCATGAAATAGGTCCCAAATATTTGTACATACTTCTTTTATAATTCCATCGATAGTTGCCGTACCTAGACGGTAACTAAAATAAAGATCACTATATCTTTGTCCAGTTACGAGGTACCTGAAATAAAAAATTAACAAATTAATAATTTTACAGAAAGGAATGTACAACAGCGGTGGAAGACGGCACGGGACGCTTACGTTAGGTGCAAAGCTACATTGAAGAACACGAAGTCTGGGTCTGCAGGTGGAAACAAAAAGAAATATGTATACTTTGATTGTATGCAGTTTTTAGACAAAAAACATATTATAGATACTGAAGATTCAATTGTAGAAAGTCCGAACATAATGGATGAATCACTAACAAATAGCAAACCGACAACCAATGATAACGCTCTACCTTCAACGTCTAAAGACTCCAACTTTTGCCAACCAGAACAAACTGCTGCTGCTAAACCAAAAAATGTGCAAGCAAAACGTTTTAAAAAAAGAACTCGTAATGAAGACGATAATTTTGATAGAGAAATGTTGAACATGTTTAAAGAAAATACAAAATTAATGCAAAACGATGACATGTCATTTTTTTGTTCACTTTTGCCGATTATGAAAACTTTTTCTAATCACCAAAAATTACTTTTCCGTTCTGCAGTTCTACAAAAAGCAATCGAAATATCCAGCAGTTCTAGTGAAGTCCGCCCGGGAACATCACATACATTTTCGACTTCAGAATCACAACATTCCGATGCTTCTACATATATAACTAAATCTTATACAGAAGTACCACAACAGTATGAGGCACCAGATGATGATTCAACATATTCTTTAGAGGATTTTGTTACTATGCAGAATTTGTAATAAAAAATATATTATATAAAATATGTTGTATTATGAAGTAAATAATATAATGTCAATATAAAAAATAAATATAAAATTTTTTTTAAAAATTTAAATTTGTTGAATTTTATTTTAAAATATTAATTTTAAGATAATAATTACCTTAAAGTCACGGTCAATCTTTTTGATGGTGATACAGGAATACGAAAAGTGTTCTGACGCTTCAAAGAATCTTCAAGTTTTGCAAGCAACTCGTCAAAACTTTTAATAGACATTTTGAAGTAATCAAAAAATTTTGACTCGTGATCTCGTAATTTTGAAAACAGCGTACAGAATCCCCCTTCAATTGGCCGTTCTACAATTACTGGGTGAACGTGATATCTTCTCCGTTTTTTTTTATTCCGTTGTTTGCGTAAATAATACGCACATATTAATGAATTTACAATGAATGGATTCATCTTTAACTTAAAGTTAAAGTATTTAAAAACTCAATTAACTAATAACAAAATAAGGTACGACAACCGATCGAATTTGCCATCGGCTAAGCACTAAACGCTAGGTGACGACCGATGATCAGAGCGTACCGTGCGCGCGTACGATACGCGCTGACCGTCGGTCGAGCACTAAATCCAGCCTTAGGCTCGTTTCACACTACACGGTTTTGACCGTACGGCAAAAAACCGGACGGCGACATTTTGTTAGAGGCGCGAATAAGAGCATATACGCTTTCATATTATACGGTCACGGCAAAATGCCGGCGCCGCGCCGTGCAGCAACCGTCTACTGCCACTACAGTATACGGCAGCCGGACGGCGCGATAAGCTTAGTGGCGTACGTGACCAAATGCACGTTTTCATATTATACGATTTTATTCGTGCGGCAGAGTTCGATCAGCCACTTCGAGACACGATTACTTATGATTAACAAATTACTTAATTACTTGTGATTTAACTTACAATATATTATCTAAATAATGGCGGAATTCGATGTAGAATTTTTAATTACTCTCGTGCAAGAGAGACCAGTGTTGTGGGACAAAGGTTTAGAATTGTACAAAGATAGGAATGCTACAAAAAATGCCTGGCGAGAAGTTTTAGTAGAACTTAACCCGGAATTTGATGCTCTTGATGACAAGGAAAAAAATTTGTTTGGTAAGTATATTTTTAATAATACTACAATAGTAAAATATTATTTAAAATATAAATTTTTAGTTTATTAAAAAATTGAAATACCGATATAAATTAGTTCATTTTTTATTCATATTCACGGGCATTTCAAAGTTTATATTTTCGACATTTGCCATGGTAAACTTCCGACGTCAGAAACAAAATATTTACACAATGTATTTCTTATATTATTTGGCGTAAGGCCTCCTCTTACGTTACTTTCATCAGATATATCTGACAAACCTGTGATTGACATTGTATCCAAATCGTTATATCCATCCCTCTCAAGTACAAAATTATGTAAAACAATGCAAGCATTTACAATTTTGACAGCAAATTCTGGTTGTACATTAATTGGTCGATGAAATATCCGCCACTTATTTGTGAAGATCCCAAAAGAGCATTCAACAAATCTTCTTGCTCTAGATAGTCTATAGTTAAAAATTCTTTTATCAACTGTCAGATGTGTTCCACCAAAAGGTCTCAGTAAATGTTTGTGTAAACCAAATGCTTCGTCTCCAATGAAGAAGTAAGGTAATTTTGGACTGTCTATTCCGGGCAAAGATTTTGCTTCTGGCAATTGTTGTTCATTATTTTCTATTGACTTCCACAAAGTAGACCTCTTAAACACTGACGAATCGCAGTCTTTACCGTAACTTCCAACGTCAATGTACACAAATCGATATTTGGAATCTGCAACTGCCATGAGGACTATAGAATTATATCCTTTATAATTAAAATACATTGACCCACTGTTAAGTGGGCAAGTTAAACGGATATGTTTCCCATCGACGGCTTCTAGGCAGTTCGGGAAATTAGCTCTATTCTCAAATCCGGAAGCAATTAACTCCCATATTTCTTTCGTTGGTGTTGGAATACAATCCTCTCTCATTAGGCACCAAATTGCTGTACATACTTCTTCTACTATTTTACTTGCCGTTGAAATTCCAATTCTATAACTGAAATGTAAATCGGTGAATGTACAACCACTTGCAAGATACCTAGAAAAAATTTAAATTATGAATAGCATATACAATTATTTTTAGATTCTAAACAGAGTGATGGATGTATTGACTTTACAATGTGGTGGGTGCTTATTTATTTATTTTTGTGTCTGTCATCACATTTTGAAGCAGTAAATTTTTTTTAGGCTTATTTATATTCTTTATTTGAATATTTGATTAATATGTTTTCTTTCAGGTCAAGAAGTTCTTAAAAGATGGACTAATCTTCGCGATTCATTTTCAAAATATTTTAAAAAAGACAAAGAATGCAAGAGAAGTGGTTCAGGAGCAAAAAAAATTAAGAAATATGTATACTTTGATCAATTGCAGTTTTTAAAAAAAATTTATGTTGAGCGACCGACTTCGAATAGCCTGGAACCGGAACCGAGAAACGATCCACAGAATGAAGAAGATGACACAGAGCCTCAACTGCAAGCTTCAGATAATATGTCTAGGGAAAAAACAAGTAATCCACAAAAAGGAAGGAAAAATAAAAGTCAGAACGACATTGATTTGAGAATCATAAAATTACTTGAAGAAAAGGATCAACCTTGTAATAAAATGGCTTTTTTGCAAAGTCTCTTGCCTCACCTGCAACAGTTTGATAATCAGGACTATTTACGATTTCAAATGGGTGTTTTGAAAGTTATTGAAAATATCAATGAAAGTAAGAAACAAAAACATCTAGCTACATCTTCTTATTTCCCACCTCATCAGCAACTTTATGTAAATACATCAAATCCTACTCAATATCATCCTCGACAATTGTTCAACACTCCCAACCACTCCAATGTTTTCTTATCTCAGCCATATTCAACTGGAAATCAGCAAATTCCATCATGCAGTAAACAACTGACTCCTGTTACTACCAACCACGAGGTCTCTTACACAGAACTTGAACAGATTAGCCCTTCTGTAAATTCAGTAGCATCCTCATCAACAGAAAGCATCGATTTCACTACATTTTAGGAGATTACATTTTTTTTAAATTGACATGTAAAAAAACATCGTAACAGTCAAACTTTGTTCTTTTATTTTCTATTGTTATTATTTTATAAAGTATTATCAGTTATATTATTATAATAAAGGTGCGATTTTTTTTTCTCTTAAATTGTTTTTTACTTTATTTTCTAGCGTAATTTATATAAGTATTATCAGTTAACGGTATAGTAATATTAAGTTAATTAATTACTAACCTCAATGTAATCGATATCATCTCAACTGGTTGTATACAATTTCTAAATTGCGTGTTTTCACGTTGAAGCTTAGGCTTGAGTTTTTCATGTAATACATCAAAAGAAGCACATGACATACGGAAATAATTAAAAAACTTATTTTCATCATTTCGTAAGTCATTAAATAATGTATAAAATAATCCCACTTCCTCCCTTCTAGCATTAATAGGATGTACCCAAAAAACACGATTTTTCTGTTGTCTTTTGCGGCGACGATTGTATAACCATAGTGCAATAATTTGTTTGTCATTCATTATAACAACGCGCGACTTGAGTGTTCTCATGAAACTAAAACTGTGAAAAAATATACTAAGCACAGGAACCCTGCATATATCGTGTTTTACCGTACGGTTAAAACCGTATAATGTGTAATTAGCCATTGATCCGGTTTATGCCGTCCGGTTTTTTGCCGTACGGTCAAAACCGTGTAGTGTGAAACGAGCCTTAGGCCCTCCGCACACGAGGCGATTGTAGCGCGACACGATGTATGCGATATATGCGATACGAGCGATTTCCTTTCAAAGTGAATGGGGATCCTCTAACGACGCAATTTGATAACGATGCGTCTTCGACGCGACTGTGACGCGTGCGACGGACGGCACGTGCGACCGGCAGTGCTGATCGCTTGGCAGTCGCGTCGCTCGAATTGCGCGTAATTACATTTTTTTTCGTTGTATTATATTATTATTTTAACTATGGAGGCATTCAATATTAAATTTGTTGGTGAAATTGAAAAACATCCTAAACTTTATGATTTCTCTATGTCGGAGTATTCAAGACGAGATTGTCAAGACAAAGCTTGGCATGATGTGTCAATTGAAGTTAATTTATCTGGTAAGTGTACAAATTGATGCTAATTTTATTTTAATATATTAATAATTGTTTTTATTTGCAAACTAAATATTTACATATATAATTATATTCCACAAAACACACTAAACACGTTCCAAATATATAATATTATAAAATAGTATACTTTTACTATCAATTTTAATTTCCAGTCGTATTAAACCAAAATAATTGTTGATTATTTATTTTTACTTTGTTTATTTGCCAACCAATGGGACTTTCCAGTCCTCTTTATATTGTACACGCAACACGCTTCTTAAATAAAACAGAATAATAATATATACTACTTAAATAATGATAATATTAGTATATAATAAAAGCAATATGGAGAGAATACCAGTAAGAAGAATAGTTTATTATTTAGTTTATCATTATTATTATAAATGTTACTAATTTATATACAATTATTCCATTGCCATGGAAGAGATGCTTGTGGAGTAGTAAAGTATCGTGATAAATAATCTCTCAAATCATAACATGACGATTGATCGTTTACTGTTTTCTCATTTGAAGTCGAATATTCTGTAGTGAAGTTGTTGGTGTTACGCAGATCAACACTTTCTTCAAAGTTTCGCATTGCATACCGAATACCTTCCCTTTTACGGATAAAATTGTGGAGTATACAACATGCTTTTACGATATTATTGATTTTATCAACATCACGACAACGAATAGCAGTACTCAGCACTTGAAATTTTTCCGTCATCATACCAAATGTGCACTCAATCGTTTTCCTACCACGGCTTAATCGGTAATTAAATACTCTTTTAATGTTATTAAGAGTCCGTCTGGGGTAGGTTCTCATTAGATATTTCGATAATGGAAACGCTTCGTCTGCCACAAAATAATAGGGAAAGTTACAGTTATTGGTATCGTGAGGTAATTTTGAAGGTAACGGAATATCAAGTTGTGAGTGAGTTATATGATATTTCATTGCTGAAGCTCGAAATATTCCACCGTCACTGTTCCTACCTGCATATCCGGTTTCTACCATCGTAAAAAGGCCATCAGCATCACAACATCCCAATAATACTATCGAATTGTAGGCTTTATAGTTGAAATTACTTGAACCTGTATTCGGCAATTTCTCTATTCGAATATGTTTACCATCTATACTGCCTATACAATTCGGTAGATTCCACAAAGATTCATAACGTTCTGCAATATTTTTCCATTGATCCTTATTCGGTTTCGACATCCAATATCCATTCATCACATCCCATATTATCTGTGTCGTCTCTGCCACGATCTGACCAACTGTTGATTCTCCTCGGCAAAAGTACAAGCCTAGCGACACAAATGTACTCCCTGTAGCCAAATATCTGTAAAATAAATATGAAAATGCATTATATGTATGTTTTTTAGTGAACGATTGCAAATAAAAATGGAGGAATTTAAGGACTACGTTTGTAAGAAGAATTAAAAACTCGACAAGTGGATCAAAAGCCAAAAAGCCGTATTATTTGAATGAGGCAATGCAATTCACGTTACCTTTTGTCAAAACATGTGCTATGCCTAGTGGAAATTTACCACCTATTCCCGATAAAGATTTTGAGACCGCCGATGTGTGGGAAAACTCGGAAATATCGGAGTATACTGAATCAAACCAGACGGACATCGTGTCAGTCTCATCACCAGATATGCTTCAACCACTATCCCCTCACCCTTCTACTTCAAATAGCATACCACTAATTACGACACAATCTGAAACTGAACGCGTTACTACTCCAGAATCGACATTTTCAAAATCCAAATCTACTCCAGGAAAAAGAGTAAAAAGAAATAAAAATATTTCCACTGATGTTGACAAAGCCTTTACCGAATATTTTGAAACCAAGAAAGCTAAAATAGCCGCTACTGCTTCTGATGTCAAGACAGATTCAGTGAAACAGTTTCTAAATAGTCTTATACCAGATCTCTTAACAATGTCAGATTCACAACTGAGAACCTATAAGCGCAAATCTATTGAACTCATTGACGAAATACTTAGTCCTCCCCTAATGAATAGTCATTCTTCAGTTGCTACTTATTTATCTTCGTTTTCGGACGAAAGTACGGTAATTTCAAATTACACAAACTTGTAGTCAATAATGTTTTTTTTTATTATGATTAAAATTATAAAGCCTAATGTTAAATAAGAAGTTAATGTTTTTTATTATGATTAAAATTATAAAGTCTAATGTTAAATAAGAAGTTAATGTTTTTTATTATGATTAAAATTATAAAGTCTAATGTTAAATAAGAAGTTAATGTTTTTTATTATGATTAAAATTATAAAGTCTAATGTTAAATAAGAAGTTAATGTTTTTTATTATGATTAAAATTATAAAGTCTAATGTTAAATAAGGATATGTTTTTGGTTATTAATATTATAAGGTTTATTATATTATAAATATTAAAAAATATTATTAAAACTATTATTATAAACATTATTGACGTACCTTAATGTGATTAATATTCGTTCTTCTGCACTCACACATTCTCTCATGTTAGTATTCTTCTGATAAATGGCAGGAGATATAATATCTAAAATTTCTTTGTAGGATTCCTTTGACATTCTGTAAAATGCTATAAATTTAACGTCGGTTTCCTGAAGTTCTCTAGTCGCAACGAAAAGTCGACAGTGGTTATTTTTTTGAATATAAGGATGAATCCAAAATTTCCTTCTATGATTCTTTTCTTGCTTTTTTCTACCAACCAACTTTTTGTACAAATAGTACGTAACAATTGCTTCTTCGTCACTAGATGAACTCGACATTTTAAAAAATGTAACCAAAGAACTGCACAAACGTCAATAATCGACTGATTACAAGCGAATAAATACGTAAACAACGATAATAATAATCGCACAACAATCGCATCGTGTGCGCCCCCGTAATCGCACAAATTGCTTGTATCGTATATATCGCATAAATCGCGCAAGAATCGTGTCGCGTTACAATCGCCTCGTGTGCGGAGGGCCTTAGATCTACCCGATTACTCTGTCCAGAAACCCATGGTACACGTAACACCTAATGAAATTAAGATAATTATTAAAAAATTACCAAACAAAAAAGCACCAGGAAACGATCGCATCACGAACATCATGTTCAAGAAGTTACCCGCTATAGGTCTCGTCCTTATGACTGCATTATTTAATTCTCTGTTAAGACTTGAACACTTCCCACCGAAATGGAAAATAGCAACGGTCATACTTATCAAAAAACCTGGTAAGGATAAATCGAACCCGGATTCCTATAGACCAATAAGTCTTTTAACCTCCTTATCCAAAATATTTGAAAAAGTTATTCACACCAGGTTACAAGATTTTATAAATAGCGCAGACACTATTCCTAAATTCCAATTTGGATTCAGATCGAACCATTCAACAGTTCAACAACTGTTTCGTATAACAGAACATATCAGCACCTCCTTTGAAAAGCACTGTCACACGGGTGCCGTCTTTATTGATATATATAAGGCTTTCGACAAAGTATGGCACACAGGTCTTATGTACAAATTAAAAAGTATAAAAACACCAAAATACTTATTCTATATTATTAAATCCTTTCTTTCGGACAGACAATTTTCAGTAAAAATAAATGACTCTTTCTCTGACCGCCAGCCTATCACTGCCGGTGTACCCCGAGGATCCAAGCTGGCCCCAATCTTATTTAATATTTATATATCTGATATCCCACAGTCACCACGCACCAATATTGCCCTTTTCGCAGATGATATGACAATTTACAGCGAATCCAGGAACATAGAAGCGGTAACTCACAACCTACAAAGCCACTTAAATGTATTATCAGATTGGTGTAAAAACTGGAAGATTCAAATAAACGCATCAAAAAGTACAGCAATCATCTTCAGCCTTCGTCGCTACTCCGCACCACCACCATTAAAATTCGACAACATGCCTATACCTTGGGAACCAACTGTAAAATACCTCGGAGTCACTCTTGATAAGAGGCTGACCTGGGGGCCTCACTTATCAACAAAACTAAAACTAGCATATCAACGTCTATCGATGCTATTTCCAATAATAAATAAAAAATCAGTCATTCAAAAAAAATGTTCAATCCTAATATACAAGCAACTTCTACTACCATTAATAACTTATGCTTGTCCAGTATGGGGGAATTATTCGGCTACACACCTAAAAAAAAATCAAATATTTCAAAACAAAGTACTAAGAATTATTACAAATGCTCCATGGTTCATTCGGAATGAAAACATTTACAAAGACCTCCAAATTGTTAAAATCGAAGACCTTATACGCACACTATCAAAAAAATTCCATACTTCATTACTCAACTCAACAGGCTCACTTCACTACAATCTCCATATTCATCCACCACTCCAACGACGTCTAAAACGTGGTCGCCCTCATGACCTCATTACTCAAAATTAACCTCCAGTCTAATTGTACATATTATAATAGTTTGCATTTATATAGTATCTCAAGTATCTGTTAACATACCACTGTATTCATATTGTAATAATTAGTATATTTATTATTTAGTTTTATTTAGCTAATTGTTTACATCTGTCCATTTTTTATATTTATATTTATAATTATCCTCTTAAAATAGCTACAAACTAAAATTGTCTTTTATCCATAGATATAGATAGCCTGCAACGGCTAGGAATGTCTTATTTTATTAATATAATAAAAAAAAAAAAGTATTTGACCGTCTCGTGTAGCGTGTTGTTGACCGTTGTCCTGTCTTAAGAACTTTTCTATTAAAAAATGCCTAAAAATAAAATTTCGACTAGTGCTCGTTTACGTGCATTTGTGTCTGAATTCGGAAGTGATATTTTTTCAACTGATGGATATATACTTTTTTGTAAGATATTGATGTTAAGGTTGCCGCAGATAAAAAGTTCACCGTGGAACAACACGTGTCACGTCAAAAGCATATACATGGTATTGAGCGCAAAAATTTACAAACTGAAAAATCAAAAAATCAAAGTTTACTGACATAACCATCCAGAAAATGTACATTTAATTATAATTTGTGTCAAGCCCTTTTATCGGCTAATATTCCGTTGAATAAATTATCCAACGACTATTTTTGTAACTTTTTGAAAAAATATACAAGCAAGAGTATTCCCGTCGAATCGACATTGAGAAAATTGTATGTTGCCCAATGTTACGAAGAAACAATGAATAATATAAAAAAGTATTGTGAAAATCAAAAACTGTGGATTTCTATCGACGAAACCACAGATGTGGAAGGCCGGTACATCGCGAATGTAATTATCGGAACGTTAGAAATTGGATGCCCAGGAAAAATATTTTTACTTGATACAGAAGCACTAGAAAAAGCTAATCATACCAGCATTGCTAAATTATTGGATAAAGCACTTCATATTTTGTGGCCTCAAGGGATTAAATACGACAATATTTTGGTGTTTTTGAATGATGCAGCGCCATATATGGTAAAGGCTGGTAAAGGCATAAAAATAATGTAATCCAAAATGGAACATGTCACCTGTTTAGCTCACGGACTACACAGGGTTGCTGAAGAAGTTCGTAAATGTTTTCCTAAAGTTGATCAATTAATATCCAACGTAAAAAAAATTTTTTTAAAGTGTCCTGCTCGTATTCAATTTTTTCGAGAAAAGGCACCGAATATTTCTTTACCACCACAGCCTGTATTAACTAGATGGGGGACGTGGCTAAGTGCCGCAAATTATTATTGTGAACACTTCGAAACTTTAAAGGAAATAATACTTGGTTTAAATAGAGAAGATGCTACATCGATTGAGAAAGCTCAAGATCTCATGGACGATTGTGATTTGAAAAGTGACTTGATATACATTTACTCTAATTTTGGAACATTAAGTGATTCTATAACTCAGTTAGAAACATTTGGGCTTAGTCTTCATCACTCGATAAAAATTGTACAAGATGTGGAAAATAAAATTCAACAAGCAGAAAATAGAGTAGGACAAGATATATAAAAAAAAATTAAAATCCGTTTTGGATAAAAATACGGGCTTTAAAACAATGACAATTTCAAAAATTTTGAATGGTGAAAACGTGTCGAACCAAAACTTTCCAGACGACCTCAATAATTCCGATATTGCTTATTTTCAATTTGCACCAATTACATCAGTAGACGTAGAAAGAAGTTTCTCAAAATATAAGAATTTACTTTCAGACAATCGCAGGTCATTTATTATGAAAAATATCAAACATGCACTTATTGTTCAATGTAATAAATTTGATTAGGTTTTTTAATTAGGATCATTTTTATATTTTGTTATGTATGGTTTATATTTAAATAACAATTTTTAACAAGGTGTTAAATAAAAGGTTTTTTTTTCTTAAAAATATAAAATATAAAATAAGTCATTTTTTTGCATTTTTTAGTAAATTAAGTCATTTTATTTCATAATTTGACAATTGTTGGGTCATTTTTTGCAGTCATTTTCCATCATTTTTAGGTAATTTATTCATATTTTTTTTAGGTCATTTTTTAAGGTTCTTTAGGTCATCAACTTCCGAGCCCTAGTAATAACATACGCAAGAGAACTGATTAACTTTTTATTATATATATAGATATTATTTTTATTTTATGCGCAATGTGATATTTTATATTTTTACTATTGTTCATTATTATCATAATTATTTTTAATTTTTACATAATCTAGCTGTGTGATCAAGATAATATTATAATAGTTATCATTCAAATTTTATATTTTTTTAAAATTACTTTAAAACAGTTAGGTATATCTTTGAGGATTTTTTTTCTTAGACTCGTATTTTTATGTCACACAAGCTGCGGCGTTGCATAGGCTCGCGAGTTTTTAACGATATTATAATAAACTGAAAATAATTTTAATAATAATTAAAAATATATTTAATCGTTAATTTGTTAATGTATAATATACTAAAATATGTACCTATTTATTTTGTAAATATATTAATTATGCTATAAATTGTTCATTTCTGTAGGGAGTGTGACCGCACCATCGCACACATGCACGAGCCGCCACTGGTAGTAGGTCGGGGGGGACACCGACTATATAAGGGGGCCCTGGAGAGGTTAGGTTACCAGAGTTAGCGCAAGCACCTTCACGTCAGTCTACGTCAGAATTTAATCATTTGGACCTAGAAATACTTTCAATTAAAAAAACATTTGGAATATTGTAATGATGTACGCGTAAGCATCATATCTTTTTTTAAATTTAAAATATTCAATAAGATAAGTATAATAATTGTTAGACATTAACGATATGATATTGTAATGATGTACGCATAAGCATCATATCTTTTTTAAATTTAAAATATTCAATAAGATAAGTATAATAATTGTTAGACATTAATAATATGATATTACAAAAACATGTACACACACACACACACACACACATACACACACACACACACACAGACAATATTATATTATATAAGCATTCCAGTTTTATGTTCCACAGCAGACGCGTTATTATTGTCTTTTTGTATGGACGGTCAAAGGCGAGTGTAAGAGACTACGCAGATCGTTCATACAATAATACGTAATAATAATTTAATCGTAAACGTTTTTAATTAATTCAAATTCGTATGTTAAAAAAGTGTATTAAAAATTAAATAAAATTATTATAGTGATTCAAAGAAAAAAATGTGTACTTAATTATTTTAAGAAATAAATCGATCACCTTATATTATATCTTGAACGCGAACAACGATTTCAACAAGCAAGTCGCTACAAGGATTAGAGAGGTAATATTAACAAACTATTGTTTAGAAAGTAATGATTTAGAGACACAATATAATAGTCCCCAACTAACACTCATAACACCGTTTTCTCGATCATTACAATATTTTTCAATTAAATTAATAAACGACACTTGGAAATATTTTGGCACTTATATTATTTCGACAACCAGTTGTTGGCCCACTACAATAGCATTAATAATATTAATAATAATAATAATGATGATGTAACACCGATAACTTGCAGTTATTGTAGCATATTGATAGTGCTATTTGTTACAGTAGGCAAAGAGATGAGAGCAATAATGTAAATCAGTCGGGAAACGGGCAAACGTCGAACAATACCGCAGCGGCATCTGTTCGATAAGCCCAATTGTAGCCGTACCCGAGGAACAAAGACGTATTGTGCGGTATACGACTACGGTTTTGGCTCACTACAATATAATATTATCCATTGTCGTAACGGATCCAGAGAACGCGGTCGGTTTGTTTCGTGCGATCAGCAGTCAACAAAATGAGAACCACTAAAAATTGAACGTATTTATTATTATTACCAAATAATATTATGGTAACGTCGCCACTAACACCGCCACCGCCACCGACGCCACCACCGACACCGATGCCGTTGCCGCCGCCGCCGCCGCCGACACCCACCATGTAGCAGATGGCTTGGAATGTCTGACTACAGCGCTGCAACTACACCACTCTGGCGTCGATCCTTTGTTCACTTCTTGTTTGTTGTATGTATCGCGTACCGTTGAACGTCCATTTTATGTTCTCACCGTTTCCGAGCCGCCCACAACAATCGCTTTCCGTGCGATTCACCGTGTCTCGGTCGTCGCAACGTTAATAATAATTAAAATTAATAATAGGTATGTAGTTATAATATATATTTACTGTTTATAATGTCCATCGATGCCGATGTTGATTTCGCGTCTAGTAAACATATGTGTTAGTGTGCTTATTATTAATTTTATCTGTCGTTTATGATAGGTAGACTTGGTGTCGGTCCCATTTTCAGTTCCTACAGATTTTCTTTTCGATGGTGAGAACTTCTTTATTCATTACTGGGTGATTGTAGAACAGAGCGTCGTCATGAAAGCCGCGCTCCGTTGGACACTGATCCCATGCACAGCAAGGACGATAGCTGTTTGTCGTGCAGAGTATCCGGATCTGTTACTTTCCTACTGGTTGCTGCATATTTTTATTTTGGTTGCAGGCACGTGAAACCCATGTATTACTTTGAAATTCCAAGTATGTATAACACTACATTATACTATTTTTCATGTTGTTTGAATGCTTTAAATAGTAGCCTGTAAAAAGATAGGTAATGCAAACTGTTAATGTTTCCATATCATACTGTCTACCTGTTATTATTTGCAATGTTTTAAATTTATATTTTTCTTTAATAGGTATGATATATCTAGCTGTGGCAAGAGCAGTAGATTTGACACCTTTTAGCGGTTAACATTTCAATACCAACTATGTGTTCAGCATTTACATTATGGTTGCAAAGGTTCACAATTAGGTAAATTGCATAATTTATAAATGACAACCTATGTTTTTTAACAGTTAAAGTCAGATTGTACGTAGAATACCTATTGTATTTTAATTATACTTTGATCTTGTTATACAATATTGCTTGGATTGTAAAATTGTACAATTCAATTAATACGATTGATTAATTTTTACATATCATGATGTATGATATACATAATTAATTATCAATTTAGTATTTTTTTAAGTTTATAGTTGTTAGTAGATTGAGTTAGAATTAATGAACCATATTAATTTTAAGTTACTGTGTATCCCATAATTATTGTTAGAGAAGTATGTGTATAACTTAGTAGGACATTACTGTTTCTTTAAATAGGTACATGTAATTATTTTTAACGTTCTATTATTATTTTATTCTCTGATATTTTATTATTGTATATTTAAATCTTTTGGTTTATTTTCACATCTATTGTTTCTTTTTTAAATTGTTTACTTAATTTACATATTCTCACTTTTCTGACTCTTATTTTGATAATAGTTTATATTTCAATATTTCTGACCACAGTATGTTAATATTTTAGTTTTTACATTAGAATTTGTCCTCTATAAAATTTCTTCCAGTACTTGTTTGTTATTCCTTTGCCAGTACTCCGTATCAAATTTATCGACCACCATATATAGTTGTGTTAGCTCATGATAGATGATTTAATTTAAGAAATGAAAAATCTACATTTTATATCATAATATATTATTATGTTGCTAGCTTCCGTTATTTTATCTTTAAATCCGTATTTGTTGGCAGGTTCAGATTATTAGTAATCTTGGTCTTTAAACAAATAATTTGAATTCATTGATTCCAAATTTATTTCTTTTATTTTTAATGTATCGTTTAATAATAGGTTTTTTAATTGCATTGTTAAAAGAAAAAAGACACTTAGTAAGATAATTCATCAACTACAATTTAAATTTAAACAATTAAATATATTGTTTATTAAAAATTGTTCAGTAGTTTCATAAATTAAAATTTAAATGAAACAAAAGCATAAATATTAATAATATATCTACATTATCTTAAAAAACCTTAGTTTTATATCATTGCTTTTCTTATAGTATTGAGCGAACCTTTATATTGATTATTAATGAGAATAAGTACCTGAGAAAGATAAAAGAGGAATAGGAATTTTTTTTGGAAATAACCATTGTCATCAAGACCATAGCCAGAACAAATTTTTGGGGGGTTAAAGTATAAATATGTTACATCCACCTGGTTATGCCCTTGATTGTCGGTAAAGTGGTCAGCCCTAAAATGATCTCCACAAACTTAATATAGCGGTAACATAACTTACTTAATAAAAAGATAGAATAAATATAAGATATTTTAATTAGAATTAAATTTAAATTAATTTATTTGTTTAAATATTTTAATATCACATTACACACCTCGGAATCTTACAACATTATTATTATATTAAATACTAAATTCTATTCATAACTAATATAGAAAAAGGAAAGTATATCACTGTTGGTTTGTTAATTTATTACAATTATTGTTAAATTTTATGAATTTGATGGAATTAAAAATCAATTAACTTCAATTTGACGAGAAATCCATTGTGATTATGGAATAATAGATAATTTTTTAATTACTTTGATGAAAATAAAATTTTGGACACCGAAATTGCATGTGTTTTTGAGAATGAGATATGCCTGTTAATAATCGCTTTTCTCTTTGCGATTTATAATGAGTTTTTCCATGTTCTATAAATTTATTTGATAGAAAGTTTTTTTAGAATCGATGACCATGATACAAAAGTTATTTTGGACAGCGATATTGTATGTGTTATTGAGAATGAGATATACCTGTTAATAATCGCTTTTCTCTTTGCGATTTAAAATGAATATTTCCATGTTCTATAAATTTTTTTGATAGAAAGTTTTTTAGAATCGTTGACCATGATACAACAGTTATTTTGGACATCGACATTGTATGTGTTATTGAGAATGAGATATGCCTGTTAATAATCGCTTTTCTCTTTGCGATTTAAAATGAATTTTTCCACGTTCTATAAATTTATTTGATAGAAAGTTTTTTTAGAATCGATGACCATGATACAACAGTTATTTTGGACACCGATATTGCATGTGTTATTGAGAATGAGATATGCCTGTTAATAATCGCTTTTCTCTTTGCGATTTATAATAAGTTTTTCCATGTTCTATAAATTTATTTGATAGAAAGTTTTTTTAGAATCGATGACCATGATACATCAGTTATTTTGGACATCGATATTGTATGTGTTATTGAGAATGAGATATGCCTGTTAATAATCGCTTTTCTCTTTGCGATTTAAAATGAATTTTTCCACGTTCTATAAATTTATTTGATAGAAAGTTTTTTTAGAATCGATGACCATGATACAACAGTTATTTTGGACAGCGATATTGTATGTGTTATTGAGAATGAGATATGCCTGTTAATAATCGCTTTTCTCTTTGCGATTTAAAATGAATTTTCCATGTTCTATAAACTCTTTTGATAGAAAGTTTTTTTAGAATCGATGACCATGATACATCAGTTATTTTGGACATCGATATTGTATGTGTTATTGAGAATGAGATATGCCTGTTAATAATCGCTTTTCTCTTTGCGATTTATAATGAATTTTTCCAAGTTCTATAAATTTATTTGATAGAAAGTTTTTTTAGAATCGATGACCATGATACAACAGTTATTTTGGACACCGATATTGCATGTGTTATTGAGAATGAGATATGCCTGTTAATAATCGCTTTTCTCTTTGCGATTTAAAATGAATTTTCCATGTTCTATAAACTCTTTTGATAGAAAGTTTTTTTAGAATCGATGACCATGATACAACAGTTATTTTGGACATCGATATTGTATGTGTTATTGAGAATGTGATATGCCTGTTAATAATCGCTTTTCTCTTTGCGATTTAAAATGAATTTTCCATGTTCTATAAACTCTTTTGATAGAAAGTTTTTTTAGAATCGATGACCATGATACATCAGTTATTTTGGACACCGATATTGCATGTGTTATTGAGAATGAGATATGCCTGTTAATAATCGCTTTTCTCTTTGCGATTTAAAATGAATTTTTCCACGTTCTATAAATTTATTTGATAGAAAGTTTTTTTAGAATCGATGACCATGATACAACAGTTATTTTGGACATCGATATTGTATGTGTTAGTGAGAATGAGATATGCCTGTTAATAATCGCTTTTCTCTTTGCGATTTATAATGAATTTTTCCAAGTTCTATAAATTTATTTGATAGAAAGTTTTTTTAGAATCGATGACCATGATACAACAGTTATTTTGGACACCGATATTGCATGTGTTATTGAGAATGAGATATGCCTGTTAATAATCGCTTTTCTCTTTGCGATTTATAATGAGTTTTTCCATGTTCTATAAATTTATTTGATAGAAAGTTTTTTTAGAATCGATGACCATGATACAACAGTTATTTTGGACACCGATATTGCATGTGTTATTGAGAATGAGATATGCCTGTTAATAATCGCTTTTCTCTTTGCGATTTAAAATGAATTTTCCATGTTCTATAAACTCTTTTGATAGAAAGTTTTTTTAGAATCGATGACCATGATACATCAGTTATTTTTGACATCGATATTGTATGTGTTTTTGAGAATGAGATATGCCTGTTAATAATCGCTTTTCTCTTTGCGATTTAAAATGAATTTTTCCACGTTCTATAAATTTATTTGATAGAAAGTTTTTTTAGAATCGATGACCATGATACAACAGTTATTTTGGACAGCGATATTGTATGTGTTAGTGAGAATGAGATATGCCTGTTAATAATCGCTTTTCTCTTTGCGATTTATAATGAATTTTTCCAAGTTCTATAAATTTATTTGATAGAAAGTTTTTTTAGAATCGATGACCATGATACAACAGTTATTTTGGACACCGATATTGCATGTGTTATTGAGAATGAGATATGCCTGTTAATAATCGCTTTTCTCTTTGCGATTTATAATGAGTTTTTCCATGTTCTATAAATTTATTTGATAGAAAGTTTTTTTAGAATCGATGACCATGATACAACAGTTATTTTGGACAGCGATATTGTATGTGTTATTGAGAATGAGATATGCCTGTTAATAATCGCTTTTCTCTTTGCGATTTAAAATGAATTTTCCATGTTCTATAAACTCTTTTGATAGAAAGTTTTTTTAGAATCGATGACCATGATACATCAGTTATTTTGGACATCGATATTGTATGTGTTATTGAGAATGAGATATGCCTGTTAATAATCGCTTTTCTCTTTGCGATTTATAATGAATTTTTCCAAGTTCTATAAATTTATTTGATAGAAAGTTTTTTTAGAATCGATGACCATGATACAACAGTTATTTTGGACACCGATATTGCATGTGTTATTGAGAATGAGATATGCCTGTTAATAATCGCTTTTCTCTTTGCGATTTAAAATGAATTTTCCATGTTCTATAAACTCTTTTGATAGAAAGTTTTTTTAGAATCGATGACCATGATACAACAGTTATTTTGGACACCGATATTGCATGTGTTATTGAGAATGAGATATGCCTGTTAATAATCGCTTTTCTCTTTGCGATTTAAAATGAATTTTCCATGTTCTATAAACTCTTTTGATAGAAAGTTTTTTTAGAATCGATGACCATGATACAACAGTTATTTTGGACATCGATATTGTATGTGTTATTGAGAATGTGATATGCCTGTTAATAATCGCTTTTCTCTTTGCGATTTAAAATGAATTTTCCATGTTCTATAAACTCTTTTGATAGAAAGTTTTTTTAGAATCGATGACCATGATACATCAGTTATATTGGACATTGATATTGTATGTGTTAGTGAGAATGAGATATGCCTGTTAATAATCGCTTTTCTCTTTGCGATTTATAATGAATTTTTCCAAGTTCTATAAATTTATTTGATAGAAAGTTTTTTTAGAATCGATGACCATGATACAACAGTTATTTTGGACACCGATATTGCATGTGTTATTGAGAATGAGATATGCCTGTTAATAATCGCTTTTCTCTTTGCGATTTATAATGAGTTTTTCCATGTTCTATAAATTTATTTGATAGAAAGTTTTTTTAGAATCGATGACCATGATACAACAGTTATTTTGGACACCGATATTGCATGTGTTATTGAGAATGAGATATGCCTGTTAATAATCGCTTTTCTCTTTGCGATTTAAAATGAATTTTCCATGTTCTATAAACTCTTTTGATAGAAAGTTTTTTTAGAATCGATGACCATGATACATCAGTTATTTTGGACATCGATATTGTATGTGTTATTGAGAATGAGATATGCCTGTTAATAATCGCTTTTCTCTTTGCGATTTAAAATGAATTTTTCCACGTTCTATAAATTTATTTGATAGAAAGTTTTTTTAGAATCGATGACCATGATACAACAGTTATTTTGGACAGCGATATTGTATGTGTTAGTGAGAATGAGATATGCCTGTTAATAATCGCTTTTCTCTTTGCGATTTATAATGAATTTTTCCAAGTTCTATAAATTTATTTGATAGAAAGTTTTTTTAGAATCGATGACCATGATACAACAGTTATTTTGGACACCGATATTGCATGTGTTATTGAGAATGAGATATGCCTGTTAATAATCGCTTTTCTCTTTGCGATTTATAATGAGTTTTTCCATGTTCTATAAATTTATTTGATAGAAAGTTTTTTTAGAATCGATGACCATGATACAACAGTTATTTTGGACAGCGATATTGTATGTGTTATTGAGAATGAGATATGCCTGTTAATAATCGCTTTTCTCTTTGCGATTTATAATGAATTTTTCCAAGTTCTATAAATTTATTTGATAGAAAGTTTTTTTAGAATCGATGACCATGATACAACAGTTATTTTGGACACCGATATTGCATGTGTTATTGAGAATTAGATATGCCTGTTAATAATCGCTTTTCTCTTTGCGATTTAAAATGAATTTTCCAAGTTCTATAAACTCTTTTGATAGAAAGTTTTTTTAGAATCGATGACCATGATACAACAGTTATTTTGGACATCGATATTGTATGTGTTATTGAGAATGTGATATGCCTGTTAATAATCGCTTTTCTCTTTGCGATTTAAAATGAATTTTCCATGTTCTATAAACTCTTTTGATAGAAAGTTTTTTTAGAATCGATGACCATGATACATCAGTTATTTTGGACATTGATATTGTATGTGTTAGTGAGAATGAGATATGCCTGTTAATAATCGCTTTTCTCTTTGCGATTTATAATGAATTTTTCCAAGTTCTATAAATTTATTTGATAGAAAGTTTTTTTAGAATCGATGACCATGATACAACAGTTATTTTGGACACCGATATTGCATGTGTTATTGAGAATTAGATATGCCTGTTAATAATCGCTTTTCTCTTTGCGATTTAAAATGAATTTTCCAAGTTCTATAAACTCTTTTGATAGAAAGTTTTTTTAGAATCGATGACCATGATACAACAGTTATTTTGGACATCGATATTGTATGTGTTATTGAGAATGTAGATATGCCTGTTAATAATCGCTTTTCTCTTTGCGATTTAAAATGAATTTTCCATGTTCTATAAACTCTTTTGATAGAAAGTTTTTTTAGAATCGATGACCATGATACATCAGTTATTTTGGACATTGATATTGTATGTGTTAGTGAGAATGAGATATGCCTGTTAATAATCGCTTTTCTCTTTGCGATTTATAATGAATTTTTCCAAGTTCTATAAATTTATTTGATAGAAAGTTTTTTAGAATCGATGACCATGATACAACAGTTATTTTGGACACCGATATTGCATGTGTTATTGAGAATGAGATATGCCTGTTAATAATCGCTTTTCTCTTTGCGATTTAAAATGAATTTTCCATGTTCTATAAACTCTTTTGATAGAAAGTTTTTTTAGAATCGATGACTATGATACATCAGTTATTTTGGACATCGATATTGTATGTGTTATTGAGAATGAGATATGCCTGTTAATAATCGCTTTTCTCTTTGCGATTTAAAATGAATTTTTCCACGTTCTATAAATTTATTTGATAGAAAGTTTTTTTAGAATCGATGACCATGATACAACAGTTATTTTGGACAGCGATATTGTATGTGTTAGTGAGAATGAGATATGCCTGTTAATAATCGCTTTTCTCTTTGCGATTTATAATGAATTTTTCCAAGTTCTATAAATTTATTTGATAGAAAGTTTTTTTAGAATCGATGACCATGATACAACAGTTATTTTGGACACCGATATTGCATGTGTTATTGAGAATGAGATATGCCTGTTAATAATCGCTTTTCTCTTTGCGATTTAAAATGAATTTTCCATTTTCTATAAACTCTTTTGATAGAAAGTTTTTTTAGAATCGATGACCATGATACAACAGTTATTTTGGACACCGATATTGCATGTGTTATTGTGAATGAGATATGCCTGTTAATAATCGCTTTTCTCTTTGCGATTTATAATGAATTTTCCATGTTCTATAAACTCTTTTGATAGAAAGTTTTTTTAGAATCGATGACCATGATACAACAGTTATTTTGGACACCGATATTGCATGTGTTATTGAGAATGAGATATGCCTGTTAATAATCGCTTTTCTCTTTGCGATTTATAATGAGTTTTTCCATGTTCTATAAATTTATTTGATAGAAAGTTTTTTTAGAATCGATGACCATGATACAACAGTTATTTTGGACAGCGATATTGTATGTGTTAGTGAGAATGAGATATGCCTGTTAATAATCGCTTTTCTCTTTGCGATTTATAATGAATTTTTCCAAGTTCTATAAATTTATTTGATAGAAAGTTTTTTTAGAATCGATGACCATGATACAACAGTTATTTTGGACACCGATATTGCATGTGTTATTGAGAATGAGATATGCCTGTTAATAATCGCTTTTCTCTTTGCGATTTAAAATGAATTTTCCATGTTCTATAAACTTTATTTGATAGAAAGTTTTTTTAGAATCGATGACCATGATACAACAGTTATTTTGGACACCGATATTGTATGTGTTATTGAGAATGAGATATGCCTGTTAATAATCGCTTTTCTCTTTGCGATTTATAATGAATTTTCCATGTTCTATAAATTTATTTGATAGAAAGTTTTTTTAGAATCGATGACCATGATACAACAGTTATTTTGGACACCGATATTGCATGTGTTATTGAGAATGAGATATGCCTGTTAATAATCGCTTTTCTCTTTGCGATTTATAATGAATTTTTCCATGTTCTATAAATTTATTTGATAGAAAGTTTTTTTAGAATCGATGACCATGATACAACAGTTATTTTGGACAGCGATATTGTATGTGTTATTGAGAATGAGATATGCCTGTTAATAATCGCTTTTCTCTTTGCGATTTATAATGAATTTTTCCAAGTTCTATAAATTTATTTGATAGAAAGTTTTTTTAGAATCGATGACCATGATACAACAGTTATTTTGGACACCGATATTGCATGTGTTATTGAGAATGAGATATGCCTGTTAATAATCGCTTTTCTCTTTGCGATTTAAAATGAATTTTCCAAGTTCTATAAACTCTTTTGATAGAAAGTTTTTTTAGAATCGATGACCATGATACAACAGTTATTTTGGACATCGATATTGTATGTGTTATTGAGAATGAGATATGCCTGTTAATAATCGCTTTTCTCTTTGCGATTTAAAATGAATTTTCCACGTTCTATAAATTATTTGATAGAAAGTTTTTTTAGAATCGATGACCATGATACAACAGTTATTTTGGACATCGATATTGTATGTGTTATTGAGAATGTAGATATGCCTGTTAATAATCGCTTTTCTCTTTGCGATTTATAATGAATTTTCCATGTTCTATAAATTATTTGATAGAAAGTTTTTTTAGAATCGATGACCATGATACACAGTTATTTTGGACATCGATATTGTATGTGTTATTGAGAATGAGATATGCCTGTTAATAATCGCTTTTCTCTTTGCGATTTATAATGAGTTTTTCCATGTTCTATAAATTTATTTGATAGAAAGTTTTTTTAGAATCGATGACCATGATACAACAGTTATTTTGGACACCGATATTGCATGTGTTATTGAGAATGAGATATGCCTGTTAATAATCGCTTTTCTCTTTGCGATTTAAAATGAATTTTCCATGTTCTATAAACTCTTTTGATAGAAAGTTTTTTTAGAATCGATGACCATGATACATCAGTTATTTTGGACATCGATATTGTATGTGTTATTGAGAATGAGATATGCCTGTTAATAATCGCTTTTCTCTTTGCGATTTAAAATGAATTTTTCCACGTTCTATAAATTTATTTGATAGAAAGTTTTTTTAGAATCGATGACCATGATACAACAGTTATTTTGGACAGCGATATTGTATGTGTTAGTGAGAATGAGATATGCCTGTTAATAATCGCTTTTCTCTTTGCGATTTATAATGAATTTTTCCAAGTTCTATAAATTTATTTGATAGAAAGTTTTTTTAGAATCGATGACCATGATACAACAGTTATTTTGGACACCGATATTGCATGTGTTATTGAGAATGAGATATGCCTGTTAATAATCGCTTTTCTCTTTGCGATTTAAAATGAATTTTCCATGTTCTATAAACTCTTTTGATAGAAAGTTTTTTTAGAATCGATGACCATGATACAACAGTTATTTTGGACATCGATATTGTATGTGTTATTGAGAATGAGATATGCCTGTTAATAATCGCTTTTCTCTTTGCGATTTATAATGAATTTTTCCATGTTCTATAAATTTATTTGATAGAAAGTTTTTTTAGAATCGATGACCATGATACAACAGTTATTTTGGACACCGATATTGTATGTGTTATTGAGAATGAGATATGCCTGTTAATAATCGCTTTTCTCTTTGCGATTTATAATGAGTTTTTCCATGTTCTATAAATTTATTTGATAGAAAGTTTTTTTAGAATCGATGACCATGATACAACAGTTATTTTGGACAGCGATATTGTATGTGTTATTGAGAATGAGATATGCCTGTTAATAATCGCTTTTCTTTTTGCGATTTATAATGAATTTTTCCAAGTTCTATAAATTTATTTGATAGAAAGTTTTTTTAGAATCGATGACCATGATACAACAATTATTTTGGACACCGATATTGTATGTGTTATTGAGAATGAGATATGCCTGTTAATAATCGCTTTTCTCTTTGCGATTTATAATGAATTTTCCAAGTTCTATAAATTTATTTGAGAGAAAGTTTTTTTAGAATCGATGACCATGATACAACAGTTATTTTGGACACCGATATTGCATGTGTTATTGAGAATGAGATATGCCTGTTAATAATCGCTTTTCTCTTTGCGATTTAAAATGAATTTTCCATGTTCTATAAACTCTTTTGATAGAAAGTTTTTTTAGAATCGATGACCATGATACAACAGTTATTTTGGACACCGATATTGCATGTGTTATTGAGAATGAGATATGCCTGTTAATAATCGCTTTTCTCTTTGCGATTTAAAATGAATTTTCCATGTTCTATAAACTCTTTTGATAGAAAGTTTTTTTAGAATCGATGACCATGATACAACAGTTATTTTGGACATCGATATTGTATGTGTTATTGAGAATGTGATATGCCTGTTAATAATCGCTTTTCTCTTTGCGATTTAAAATGAATTTTCCATGTTCTATAAACTCTTTTGATAGAAAGTTTTTTTAGAATCGATGACCATGATACAACAGTTATTTTGGACATCGATATTGTATGTGTTATTGAGAATGAGATATGCCTGTTAATAATCGCTTTTCTCTTTGCGATTTAAAATGAATTTTTCCACGTTCTATAAATTTATTTGATAGAAAGTTTTTTTAGAATCGATGACCATGATACAACAGTTATTTTGGACAGCGATATTGTATGTGTTAGTGAGAATGAGATATGCCTGTTAATAATCGCTTTTCTCTTTGCGATTTATAATGAATTTTTCCAAGTTCTATAAATTTATTTGATAGAAAGTTTTTTTAGAATCGATGACCATGATACAACAGTTATTTTGGACACCGATATTGCATGTGTTATTGAGAATGAGATATGCCTGTTAATAATCGCTTTTCTCTTTGCGATTTAAAATGAATTTTCCATGTTCTATAAACTCTTTTGATAGAAAGTTTTTTTAGAATCGATGACCATGATACAACAGTTATTTTGGACATCGATATTGTATGTGTTATTGAGAATGAGATATGCCTGTTAATAATCGCTTTTCTCTTTGCGATTTATAATGAATTTTTCCAAGTTCTATAAATTTATTTGATAGAAAGTTTTTTTAGAATCGATGACCATGATACAACAGTTATTTTGGACACCGATATTGCATGTGTTAGTGAGAATGAGATATGCCTGTTAATAATCGCTTTTCTCTTTGCGATTTATAATGAATTTTTCCATGTTCTATAAATTTATTTGATAGAAAGTTTTTTTAGAATCGATGACCATGATACAACAGTTATTTTGGACATCGATATTGTATGTGTTATTGAGAATGAGATATGCCTGTTAATAATCGCTTTTCTCTTTGCGATTTATAATGAATTTTTCCATGTTCTATAAATTTATTTGATAGAAAGTTTTTTTAGAATCGATGACCATGATACAACAGTTATTTTGGACAGCGATATTGTATGTGTTATTGAGAATGAGATATGCCTGTTAATAATCGCTTTTCTCTTTGCGATTTAAAATGAATTTTCCACGTTCTATAAATTTATTTGATAGAAAGTTTTTTTAGAATCGATGACCATGATACAACAGTTATTTTGGACATCGATATTGTATGTGTTATTGAGAATGAGATATGCCTGTTAATAATCGCTTTTCTCTTTGCGATTTAAAATGAATTTTCCACGTTCTATAAATTTATTTGATAGAAAGTTTTTTTAGAATCGATGACCATGATACAACAGTTATTTTGGACATCGATATTGTATGTGTTATTGAGAATGAGATATGCCTGTTAATAATCGCTTTTCTCTTTGCGATTTAAAATGAATTTTTCCAAGTTCTATAAATTTATTTGATAGAAAGTTTTTTTAGAATCGATGACCATGATACAACAGTTATTTTGGACATCGATATTGTATGTGTTATTGAGAATGAGATATGCCTGTTAATAATCGCTTTTCTCTTTGCGATTTATAATGAGTTTTCCATGTTCTATAAATTTATTTGATAGAAAGTTTTTTTAGAATCGATGACCATGATACAACAGTTATTTTGGACACCGATATTGCATGTGTTATTGAGAATGAGATATGCCTGTTAATAATCGCTTTTCTCTTTGCGATTTATAATGAATTTTTCCATGTTCTATAAATTTATTTGATAGAAAGTTTTTTTAGAATCGATGACCATGATACAACAGTTATTTTGGACACCGATATTGTATGTGTTATTGAGAATGAGATATGCCTGTTAATAATCGCTTTTCTCTTTGCGATTTAAAATGAATTTTCCATGTTCTATAAACTCTTTTGATAGAAAGTTTTTTTAGAATCGATGACCATGATACAACAGTTATTTTGGACACCGATATTGCATGTGTTATTGAGAATGAGATATGCCTGTTAATAATCGCTTTTCTCTTTGCGATTTAAAATGAATTTTTCCATGTTCTATAAATTTATTTGATAGAAAGTTTTTTTAGAATCGATGACCATGATACAACAGTTATTTTGGACAGCGATATTGTATGTGTTATTGAGAATGAGATATGCCTGTTAATAATCGCTTTTCTCTTTGCGATTTATAATGAATTTTTCCAAGTTCTATAAATTTATTTGATAGAAAGTTTTTTTAGAATCGATGACCATGATACAACAGTTATTTTGGACACCGATATTGCATGTGTTATTGAGAATTAGATATGCCTGTTAATAATCGCTTTTCTCTTTGCGATTTAAAATGAATTTTCCATGTTCTATAAACTCTTTTGATAGAAAGTTTTTTTAGAATCGATGACCATGATACAACAGTTATTTTGGACATCGATATTGTATGTGTTATTGAGAATGAGATATGCCTGTTAATAATCGCTTTTCTCTTTGCGATTTAAAATGAATTTTTCCACGTTCTATAAATTTATTTGATAGAAAGTTTTTTTAGAATCGATGACCATGATACAACAGTTATTTTGGACACCGATATTGTATGTGTTATTGAGAATGAGATATGCCTGTTAATAATCGCTTTTCTCTTTGCGATTTATAATGAATTTTTCCATGTTCTATAAATTTATTTGATAGAAAGTTTTTTTAGAATCGATGACCATGATACAACAGTTATTTTGGACATCGATATTGTATGTGTTATTGAGAATGAGATATGCCTGTTAATAATCGCTTTTCTCTTTGCGATTTAAAATGAATTTTTCCACGTTCTATAAATTTATTTGATAGAAAGTTTTTTTAGAATCGATGACCATGATACAACAGTTATTTTGGACACCGATATTGTATGTGTTATTGAGAATGAGATATGCCTGTTAATAATCGCTTTTCTCTTTGCGATTTAAAATGAATTTTTCCAAGTTCTATAAATTTATTTGATAGAAAGTTTTTTTAGAATCGATGACCATGATACAACAGTTATTTTGGACACCGATATTGCATGTGTTATTGAGAATGAGATATGCCTGTTAATAATCGCTTTTCTCTTTGCGATTTAAAATGAATTTTTCCATCGTTCTATAAATTTATTTGATAGAAAGTTTTTTTAGAATCGATGACCATGATACAACAGTTATTTTGGACATCGATATTGTATGTGTTATTGAGAATGAGATATGCCTGTTAATAATCGCTTTTCTCTTTGCGATTTATAATGAATTTTTCCATGTTCTATAAATTTATTTGATAGAAAGTTTTTTTAGAATCGATGACCATGATACAACAGTTATTTTGGACAGCGATATTGTATGTGTTATTGAGAATGAGATATGCCTGTTAATAATCGCTTTTCTCTTTGCGATTTATAATGAATTTTTCCAAGTTCTATAAATTTATTTGATAGAAAGTTTTTTTAGAATCGATGACCATGATACAACAGTTATTTTGGACACCGATATTGTATGTGTTATTGAGAATGAGATATGCCTGTTAATAATCGCTTTTCTCTTTGCGATTTATAATGAATTTTCCATGTTCTATAAATTTATTTGATAGAAAGTTTTTTTAGAATCGATGACCATGATACAACAGTTATTTTGGACACCGATATTGTATGTGTTATTGAGAATGAGATATGCCTGTTAATAATCGCTTTTCTCTTTGCGATTTATAATGAATTTTCCATGTTCTATAAACTTTATTTGATAGAAAGTTTTTTTAGAATCGATGACCATGATACAACAGTTATTTTGGACACCGATATTGTATGTGTTATTGAGAATGAGATATGCCTGTTAATAATCGCTTTTCTCTTTGCGATTTATAATGAATTTTCCATGTTCTATAAATTTATTTGATAGAAAGTTTTTTTAGAATCGATGACCATGATACAACAGTTATTTTGGACACCGATATTGCATGTGTTATTGAGAATGAGATATGCCTGTTAATAATCGCTTTTCTCTTTGCGATTTATAATGAATTTTTCCAAGTTCTATAAATTTATTTGATAGAAAGTTTTTTTAGAATCGATGACCATGATACAACAGTTATTTTGGACATCGATATTGTATGTGTTATTGAGAATGAGATATGCCTGTTAATAATCGCTTTTCTCTTTGCGATTTAAAATGAATTTTTCCACGTTCTATAAATTATTTGATAGAAAGTTTTTTTAGAATCGATGACCATGATACAACAGTTATTTTGGACACCGATATTGCATGTGTTATTGAGAATGAGATATGCCTGTTAATAATCGCTTTTCTCTTTGCGATTTAAAATGAATTTTCCATGTTCTATAAACTCTTTTGATAGAAAGTTTTTTTAGAATCGATGACCATGATACAACAGTTATTTTGGACATCGATATTGTATGTGTTATTGAGAATGAGATATGCCTGTTAATAATCGCTTTTCTCTTTGCGATTTAAAATGAATTTTTCCACGTTCTATAAATTTATTTGATAGAAAGTTTTTTTAGAATCGATGACCATGATACAACAGTTATTTTGGACACCGATATTGCATGTGTTATTGAGAATGAGATATGCCTGTTAATAATCGCTTTTCTCTTTGCGATTTAAAATGAATTTTCCATGTTCTATAAACTTATTTGATAGAAAGTTTTTTTAGAATCGATGACCATGATACAACAGTTATTTTGGACATCGATATTGTATGTGTTATTGAGAATGTGATATGCCTGTTAATAATCGCTTTTCTCTTTGCGATTTATAATGAATTTTTCCATGTTCTATAAATTTATTTGATAGAAAGTTTTTTTAGAATCGATGACCATGATACAACAGTTATTTTGGACACCGATATTGCATGTGTTATTGAGAATGAGATATGCCTGTTAATAATCGCTTTTCTCTTTGCGATTTATAATGAATTTTTCCAATGTTCTATAAATTTATTTGATAGAAAGTTTTTTTAGAATCGATGACCATGATACAACAGTTATTTTGGACATCGATATTGTCATGTGTTATTGAGAATGAGATATGCCTGTTAATAATCGCTTTTCTCTTTGCGATTTAAAATGAATTTTCCACGTTCTATAAACTTATTTGATAGAAAGTTTTTTTAGAATCGATGACCATGATACAACAGTTATTTTGGACACCGATATTGCATGTGTTATTGAGAATGAGATATGCCTGTTAATAATCGCTTTTCTCTTTGCGATTTAAAATGAATTTTTCCATGTTCTATAAATTTATTTGATAGAAAGTTTTTTTAGAATCGATGACCATGATACAACAGTTATTTTGGACAGCGATATTGTATGTGTTATTGAGAATGAGATATGCCTGTTAATAATCGCTTTTCTCTTTGCGATTTATAATGAATTTTTCCAAGTTCTATAAATTTATTTGATAGAAAGTTTTTTTAGAATCGATGACCATGATACAACAGTTATTTTGGACACCGATATTGCATGTGTTATTGAGAATGAGATATGCCTGTTAATAATCGCTTTTCTCTTTGCGATTTAAAATGAATTTTCCATGTTCTATAAACTCTTTTGATAGAAAGTTTTTTTAGAATCGATGACCATGATACAACAGTTATTTTGGACATCGATATTGTATGTGTTATTGAGAATGAGATATGCCTGTTAATAATCGCTTTTCTCTTTGCGATTTAAAATGAATTTTTCCACGTTCTATAAATTTATTTGATAGAAAGTTTTTTTAGAATCGATGACCATGATACAACAGTTATTTTGGACACCGATATTGTATGTGTTATTGAGAATGAGATATGCCTGTTAATAATCGCTTTTCTCTTTGCGATTTATAATGAGTTTTTCCATGTTCTATAAATTTATTTGATAGAAAGTTTTTTTAGAATCGATGACCATGATACAACAGTTATTTTGGACAGCGATATTGTATGTGTTAGTGAGAATGAGATATGCCTGTTAATAATCGCTTTTCTTTTTGCGATTTATAATGAATTTTTCCAAGTTCTATAAATTTATTTGATAGAAAGTTTTTTTAGAATCGATGACCATGATACAACAATTATTTTGGACACCGATATTGTATGTGTTATTGAGAATGAGATATGCCTGTTAATAATCGCTTTTCTCTTTGCGATTTAAAATGAATTTTTCCACGTTCTATAAATTTATTTGATAGAAAGTTTTTTTAGAATCGATGACCATGATACAACAGTTATTTTGGACACCGATATTGCATGTGTTATTGAGAATGAGATATGCCTGTTAATAATCGCTTTTCTCTTTGCGATTTATAATGAGTTTTTCCATCATCTATAAATTTATTTGATAGAAAGTTTTTTTAGAATCGATGACCATGATACAACAGTTATTTTGGACAGCGATATTGTATGTGTTATTGAGAATGAGATATGCCTGTTAATAATCGCTTTTCTTTTTGCGATTTATAATGAATTTTTCCAAGTTCTATAAATTTATTTGATAGAAAGTTTTTTTAGAATCGATGACCATGATACAACAATTATTTTGGACACCGATATTGTATGTGTTATTGAGAATGAGATATGCCTGTTAATAATCGCTTTTCTCTTTGCGATTTATAATGAATTTTTCCAAGTTCTATAAATTTATTTGAGAGAAAGTTTTTTTAGAATCGATGACCATGATACAACAGTTATTTTGGACACCGATATTGCATGTGTTATTGAGAATGAGATATGCCTGTTAATAATCGCTTTTCTCTTTGCGATTTAAAATGAATTTTCCATGTTCTATAAACTCTTTTGATAGAAAGTTTTTTTAGAATCGATGACCATGATACAACAGTTATTTTGGACACCGATATTGCATGTGTTATTGAGAATGAGATATGCCTGTTAATAATCGCTTTTCTCTTTGCGATTTAAAATGAATTTTCCATGTTCTATAAACTCTTTTGATAGAAAGTTTTTTTAGAATCGATGACCATGATACAACAGTTATTTTGGACATCGATATTGTATGTGTTATTGAGAATGTGATATGCCTGTTAATAATCGCTTTTCTCTTTGCGATTTAAAATGAATTTTCCATGTTCTATAAACTCTTTTGATAGAAAGTTTTTTTAGAATCGATGACCATGATACACCAGTTATTTTGGACATTGATATTGCATGTGTTATTGAGAATGAGATATGCCTGTTAATAATCGCTTTTCTCTTTGCGATTTATAATGAGTTTTTCCATGTTCTATAAATTTATTTGATAGAAAGTTTTTTTAGAATCGATGACCATGATACAACAGTTATTTTGGACACCGATATTGCATGTGTTATTGAGAATGAGATATGCCTGTTAATAATCGCTTTTCTCTTTGCGATTTAAAATGAATTTTCCATGTTCTATAAACTCTTTTGATAGAAAGTTTTTTTAGAATCGATGACCATGATACATCAGTTATTTTGGACATCGATATTGTATGTGTTATTGAGAATGAGATATGCCTGTTAATAATCGCTTTTCTCTTTGCGATTTAAAATGAATTTTTCCACGTTCTATAAATTTATTTGATAGAAAGTTTTTTTTAGAATCGATGACCATGATACAACAGTTATTTTGGACAGCGATATTGTATGTGTTAGTGAGAATGAGATATGCCTGTTAATAATCGCTTTTCTCTTTGCGATTTATAATGAATTTTTCCAAGTTCTATAAATTTATTTGATAGAAAGTTTTTTTAGAATCGATGACCATGATACAACAGTTATTTTGGACACCGATATTGCATGTGTTATTGAGAATTAGATATGCCTGTTAATAATCGCTTTTCTCTTTGCGATTTAAAATGAATTTTCCATGTTCTATAAACTCTTTTGATAGAAAGTTTTTTTAGAATCGATGACCATGATACAACAGTTATTTTGGACATCGATATTGTATGTGTTATTGAGAATGTGATATGCCTGTTAATAATCGCTTTTCTCTTTGCGATTTATAATGAGTTTTTCCATGTTCTATAAATTTATTTGATAGAAAGTTTTTTTAGAATCGATGACCATGATACAACAGTTATTTTGGACAGCGATATTGTATGTGTTATTGAGAATGAGATATGCCTGTTAATAATCGCTTTTCTCTTTGCGATTTAAAATGAATTTTTCCACGTTCTATAAATTTATTTGATAGAAAGTTTTTTTAGAATCGATGACCATGATACAACAGTTATTTTGGACAGCGATATTGTATGTGTTATTGAGAATGAGATATGCCTGTTAATAATCGCTTTTCTTTTTGCGATTTATAATGAATTTTTCCAAGTTCTATAAATTTATTTGATAGAAAGTTTTTTTAGAATCGATGACCATGATACAACAATTATTTTGGACACCGATATTGTATGTGTTATTGAGAATGAGATATGCCTGTTAATAATCGCTTTTCTCTTTGCGATTTATAATGAATTTTTCCAAGTTCTATAAATTTATTTGAGAGAAAGTTTTTTTAGAATCGATGACCATGATACAACAGTTATTTTGGACACCGATATTGCATGTGTTATTGAGAATGAGATATGCCTGTTAATAATCGCTTTTCTCTTTGCGATTTAAAATGAATTTTCCATGTTCTATAAACTCTTTTGATAGAAAGTTTTTTTAGAATCGATGACCATGATACAACAGTTATTTTGGACACCGATATTGCATGTGTTATTGAGAATGAGATATGCCTGTTAATAATCGCTTTTCTCTTTGCGATTTAAAATGAATTTTCCATGTTCTATAAACTCTTTTGATAGAAAGTTTTTTTAGAATCGATGACCATGATACAACAGTTATTTTGGACATCGATATTGTATGTGTTATTGAGAATGTGATATGCCTGTTAATAATCGCTTTTCTCTTTGCGATTTAAAATGAATTTTCCATGTTCTATAAACTCTTTTGATAGAAAGTTTTTTTAGAATCGATGACCATGATACATCAGTTATTTTGGACATCGATATTGTATGTGTTATTGAGAATGAGATATGCCTGTTAATAATCGCTTTTCTCTTTGCGATTTAAAATGAATTTTTCCACGTTCTATAAATTTATTTGATAGAAAGTTTTTTTTAGAATCGATGACCATGATACAACAGTTATTTTGGACAGCGATATTGTATGTGTTAGTGAGAATGAGATATGCCTGTTAATAATCGCTTTTCTCTTTGCGATTTATAATGAATTTTTCCAAGTTCTATAAATTTATTTGATAGAAAGTTTTTTTAGAATCGATGACCATGATACAACAGTTATTTTGGACACCGATATTGCATGTGTTATTGAGAATTAGATATGCCTGTTAATAATCGCTTTTCTCTTTGCGATTTAAAATGAATTTTCCATGTTCTATAAACTCTTTTGATAGAAAGTTTTTTTAGAATCGATGACCATGATACAACAGTTATTTTGGACATCGATATTGTATGTGTTATTGAGAATGTGATATGCCTGTTAATAATCGCTTTTCTCTTTGCGATTTATAATGAATTTTTCCAAGTTCTATAAATTTATTTGATAGAAAGTTTTTTTAGAATCGATGACCATGATACAACAGTTATTTTGGACACCGATATTGCATGTGTTAGTGAGAATGAGATATGCCTGTTAATAATCGCTTTTCTCTTTGCGATTTATAATGAATTTTTCCAAGTTCTATAAATTTATTTGATAGAAAGTTTTTTTAGAATCGATGACCATGATACATCAGTTATTTTGGACATCGATATTGTCTGTGTTATTGAGAATGAGATATGCCTGTTAATAATCGCTTTTCTCTTTGCGATTTAAAATGAATTTTTCCACGTTCTATAAATTTATTTGATAGAAAGTTTTTTTAGAATCGATGACCATGATACAACAGTTATTTTGGACACCGATATTGCATGTGTTATTGAGAATGAGATATGCCTGTTAATAATCGCTTTTCTCTTTGCGATTTAAAATGAATTTTCCATGTTCTATAAACTCTTTTGATAGAAAGTTTTTTTAGAATCGATGACCATGATACAACAGTTATTTTGGACATCGATATTGTATGTGTTATTGAGAATGAGATATGCCTGTTAATAATCGCTTTTCTCTTTGCGATTTAAAATGAATTTTTCCACGTTCTATAAATTTATTTGATAGAAAGTTTTTTTAGAATCGATGACCATGATACAACAGTTATTTTGGACATCGATATTGCATGTGTTATTGAGAATGAGATATGCCTGTTAATAATCGCTTTTCTCTTTGCGATTTAAAATGAATTTTTCCAAGTTCTATAAATTTATTAGATAGAAAGTTTTTTTAGAATCGATGACCATGATACAACAGTTATTTTGGACATCGATATTGTATGTGTTATTGAGAATGTGATATGCCTGTTAATAACCGCTTTTCTCTTTGCGATTTATAATGAGTTTTTCCATGTTCTATAAATTTATTTGATAGAAAGTTTTTTTAGAATCGATGACCATGATACAACAGTTATTTTGGACACCGATATTGCATGTGTTATTGAGAATGAGATATGCCTGTTAATAATCGCTTTTCTCTTTGCGATTTAAAATGAATTTTCCATGTTCTATAAACTCTTTTGATAGAAAGTTTTTTTAGAATCGATGACCATGATACAACAGTTATTTTGGACATCGATATTGCATGTGTTATTGAGAATGAGATATGCCTGTTAATAATCGCTTTTCTCTTTGCGATTTATAATGAATTTTTCCATTTTCTATAAATTTATTTGATAGAAAGTTTTTTTAGAATCGATGACCATGATTCAACAGTTATTTTGGGCAGCGATATTGTATGTGTTATTGAGAATGAGATATGCCTGTTAATAATCGCTTTTCTCTTTGCGATTTATAATGAATTATTCGATGTTCTATAAATTCTGTCACAAAAGGTATTCTTTTTAGAAAAACTATTTGATTATTTCCGTAGAAAACTGTCATTTTAATTATTTTACCTAACTTTTATGTCTCACTCTGATCCGTGCACATAGGTAAATCCAAATTATTTGGTAGATTTAATTTGTTTTTGTATTAAATGTTTTGACAATTGACGTAGGGTTACTAAACTAGAGTGTAGTACTTTCGTCCTAGCCTAGCTGCTGTTAGTATAGCATTTAGTGTTGTTGTTTCTTAAGAATCTTGTGTTAGCTATGCGGGAATAATTCTATGAATTCTATTTGTTAGTACTAATGTGCCCAATGTTTATGTGTGATTAACTAATTCACTGGGTTTAGTGTTCAATTCATATTGTTTGTCTTTATTTCTTTATAAAGTTTATTTATTTCTATTGCAGCGCCCTTTATTCTTTGTACTACCGATTTAACTACTGTGGTTTGATTTTTTAATAAATGAATCATATGGTTGTTACTTTTTTCAATTATTTCTATCTGATCAGTGGTCTCTTTTGCAGAATCTTTATTTTCACAGTCACAATTTTTTTTCTGTGTTAGTCGTAGAAATTTCCATTTAATTTATGAATAGTGTACATTGCTTTATCAAGTAATAACAATTTTATGTTTGATGATATTGATATATCATTAGTAATTTTTAAGAAATAATACTGACATATTTATATTTATTGTAAAAATTAATGTATTATATAATTTAGCTCTAAAGTATGTTTATGTTTTTTATATCAATTTAATTTAAAATATTTGTTTCTAAATCAAACTGTTTGAAAATGTATATTATTGTGTATATTATGATTAAAGATTTATAAATACTTATAATAGCTATTTGTTCTTTTATATCACATTTTCTTTGATAGTGATAATATATATTTGTTTTTAACAAAAAAAAAATACAAAATATATTATAAATTTAGCTATTATATTTATGTTATTTTTAAGTTTACCATTCAACTTATGATGGGTCAAATTAACTATGGTATTTTATGATATATTCAATAAATGTGCATATATGAGCCCATGGCGCAGTCTAATGATTTGTAAGCTCAAAGATGTCTATATGAATGAATATTTTAAATTACAGTCCATAGTCATTTCAAACATAAATGTTTGGTTGTATTAGTTTATTTGTACATGTAATAAAAATATATTTAGTTTGTACACAATAAGTATATTGTATGCCTACATGCAACGAAATTTTAGAAACATAGTACACTAATAGTTATAACTAACAAGTTATAATCAAATGTTAAGAAAAAAATATTTAATAAATAGTTGTTATAAAGCATATATATTTAATTTTATTTTTATTATTTACTTATCAAACAAGTTCTATGGAACTTAACTTTTTATTGTAATTAATAATTTATATGGTAAATATGTAAAAAAATAAAAACTGCTTGTGTTATACTGTTATTTATATATTTTTTAAATATTATATGATATCCATATATCATACACAATGAATTTCTGTTTCTACATGACTACATCGCCAAAAACGTTTTTTCCCGTCTGCACTAAACGCATCGAATATGAACATATAACCATTATCTATGAAAACATTACGCCGACGAATAGTTTCTACAACTGCCATTTTGGTACAAACGCAATTATAAGTTACGATAAAACTCATACACACAAATTCTGCATACGCATAAAATCCACTGGATATGGGAACGTGATAAACTATTTTTGTCATAGCCGTATTTGATCTATAAATGCAGCTATTGGGTATTTTTGACGGCGAAGTGGCGATGGCGAAATTTACGGCGACTGCCATTTGACCTTGTTCGCTGCATGCGTGCTTTTCGCAGACGCATCTTTGTTGCAGATCCGTAATAGTGCGTGTGTCTACCTCGTGTGATCACAGGTGCATCCATTATGCTCGCATCAACCATCACTAGAATTGCGCGTGATGCCCATTTCACTGGCCCTTTGTCCCACTTGTACAAATATGTCTGCTCCTGTTGGGACGGCATGGTGATGCCCTTCATGTGCTTTTCAGCTCCTACATTGCATCTCATCTCTTGAGCCAGCTCAGTCATACACTTCGAACCTAATTCATACAAATGTTGTAGGGAGCTCATGCTTCTTCTAATCTGTAGAATGGAGCTGTGTCCACCTCATGCACACTCTTGGGTACTTCCGACTCCCACACTGAGATCGTTGCTTGCTGAATAGACAGGGCACCTGTGAATTCATTTATGTACTTCTCTTGCAACCCGAAGTTGGACAAGGTATACAGTTTATTCGCCAACTTAGGGTTGAACGGTAGAACGTGAGTGAGTGTCCCTATCAGCTTCGCTTTCTGCTCATCGGCTTTTTGGTCAAATAAGTTTTTGACAGCCTCGTTATGGATAATCTTAGGCAAGTGTTCTTTTATCTTGTCGCATAGGTAGTGTTCTGACTGTAGGGGTATTCCGTGTGGGAAGCTGATGGGATCTTTTATGAGTGACCCATAATCCACCTTATTCGTTCTTTGTACAAACAGCTCTTCTGCCACTTCACTAGGGCACAGGGTGCCCTAGAAGGGTTGTTGCTCAATACAGACCCGTAGTCAGTGGATCTTGCACCGCCTTCATACAGAAGCTCCGGGTGTTAGTTGGTAATACGATACTGTGGCCTAAGGACTTCTCGCGTAACCAAGGCATAGCCTTCGAAAGAAGTTTATTGCTTCAACGAGTGTTACTTTATATGCGTGAACCGGGGTGATGTCCTCCGAAGCAGCAGATGATCCTGTGGAGTACAATCCAGAGAGGTTCCCGTTCAATGTGGGAATCACCTGATTCGCTTCACTGGACAGCCACGATATCTTTTTCAGTGCGCAGGAAACCTGTGCCTCCTCATAGTGATACTTTCATGAGTACTTGAACAATCTCTCTGCCTGCCAGGTTTCTAGTGGCGTTATTGGTATGTGAGCTTCGTTTGCGTACCGTATGAGTACATTCACGAAGTTGTTCACGTATCCATGTTCTGTCCGGTTTTCGCGAGCGTGGATATCAGCCGCAGGTATGTGTAGTAACATAACTTGATTGTCACCCTAGCCCAACTGTGGTGTTGCATGTTTCAGCAGCCAGCTCTATCAGCATGATTGTTATGAGAGTCCAACCCTTCTGGCGTAGGCCCTCCTACCACGTCTCTGGTCCGTACAGACATCGGTTGCTCGGGTACGGGTCACCGTTAGGTGACTGGCTAGAAGGCTCGAACCTACTCTGGAACATCAATTTGGAGGTTAACTGAAACCAGTGGGTGTACTAGTACACTATATCAAACTCGAAAAAATCGTCCAAGTTGATCACCACGAGCTTGTACCGCGATTTCATAAGGTCTGTAAGAGATGATGTCATTCAAGTGATGGTGCGCAATAGTTGCTCCTCTCCTATGGTCATCGATCGCTCTTATGTACTTGAAGATTATGTCTGCTTTATTGCCCTTAGTCGCTATTTGATACAATCTCATCTCTGGTGTCATCTTCTCGTAGAACCTCGCTTTAGTTCGCTTGTATTCACGTTCCTTGGAAACAGCCACGATCACCTTCCAGGCTTTGGACACATGCCGTTTATTCATCGTGGCGATGATTTCAGACATATCAACTCTTTTCCAGCAAGTATGATATGATAATACTCTTGCTAGCGAACGGCGGTCTCTGCATGAATTTGCCATACAGCGCTACTGCATGTGTATTGTGAATAATATATGCTGTTTGTGCCGAGCATCCATTAACTTCACCACCATAAAGTCATGTTTAGAACAAATTCGCAAATCTTTCTACAGTATTTTTACGTGAAGTTATAATAAGAAACAGTTCATAGAACAAAAACAAACAATAAAAAAAATATTCATAAAAAAGGTTACATTGGATTTTAAATGTACTCTATTAGATATTTCAAACGATTAGTCCAGTTAGAATTAACAAATTAGTGTAATATATTTGACATTTGTATACGAATTGGCACCAAAAAAAATTTTAAAAATAATTAAATTATAATACCACAAAACTGATATCTAACGTAATGCAACGCGCGTCGTGCACCATTACACAAATGTGCAGTTTTTCAGTTTCCAAGCATTCGCATGGTAGTACATGTAACTGGGCAATTATCTTTGAAGTATTGTGGCATTTTAATTCTCAAAATAAAACGCTTTTGGTCATACCTGAGATTTTAATTTGAAAAGTAAAATGTTTTATTAAATTGTTTATATAAAATAATAGGTATTAATGCTTATAATATCTACATATTATAAATTAATTTTAAATATTTTAATACTTACTTTCAATGCATTATACTGCTGAACCGTGTCTTGATGGTTTCTTTATTATTTGAGCATCTACGTTGAAAATATCTAATTTATCTTTCTATTAAATCAAATCCATTTTCTTATAAATACTCAAGAATTTTTAAGTTATAATTATAGATGATGCGTTCAATCCGTAAGTGGAAATTAGATAAGACTGGTAAATGTTTCGTGAATTTCCTTATAAATAGTCTCCCGTTTGAAGCATATTTTCCGAAATATCAGTATTGTGTACCTAGTACTAGTGATGGGCGATTTAAATCGATGTTTTAAAAATCGATTTTTTGTAGTCGATTTTTCGATTTTTTTGAATTGATTCACTAGGGCGATTTTATTACTGAATCGATTTTTTTTATCCAATTTTTTTATTTTCCGGGGAATTTTTCCCTTTTGGGGTAAACGCTGTTGGACACATGTTCCCCCCGACCAACACCTACCAACGGATCTAATCTAGTATTATGATATTAACCGCACTTATCACTTATGTCTTAATGTCTTATAGTATTTCAAGATTCAAAAATCCGATATTCCGATCGGTCTTTTCTCTTTTAGTCTTTTGCGATATTTATATTTTATTATTTGCCTTCCAACCGCCTTGTTTGCGTCTTGCGTCTTGCGATCTTACTTTGTATATAGTAGTTACTTGTGTATCGCGTTTTGTACTTTCGATTTTCTGTTTTGTTTACTTGCATCACAGTTCTAACCGCCTTTGCGTTTGCGATCTTAGTTAATTGTGTATCGCGTTTTTACTTCGTGACGGCGTGACTCCGTCCGTAAGTGTGAAAACCTCGTGGTCACCGACTCACCGTGTTTAAATTGTTTAAAATCTTTATTCTTTATTTTATCTCTACAATTACAATGTCTGTAATGTGGAAGTTTTTTGATAAATTAGAAAACGGTGCTTCGGGTTCATGTAAATTGTGTAATGCTGTATTAAAAAAATTGTGGCAATACTACAAACCTTAAACAACATCTCAAACGAAAACACTTAAGTGTCCAAAGTTTTAATTTGCCAGCAAAATCTGGGAAATCTTCAAAGTCGTTAAAAACGCATGGTCGTGAATTGGAAGTGGAAGCAAATGAAGATGATCCTCAAATTAGTCAAATTGTTCATCAATCCATGGTAATTTTTATAATTTAATTATTGACATGTTAATATTTAAATAAACGTACACACATATGTTTATGATTTAATTTTTTATTATAGTCTCAGTTTGGCACACAATCAACGTTGGATGATACAGTAATCACATCACGAGCACGACCATCGTCTCAAATGTCTCAATGTTCAGAATCTGACTCTGTGATATCGAAGAGCAGTGAATCCGTTTCCTCGATATCAAATTTCACTCATCTTCAGGTAATGGAAGTCATTAGGTAGCGTTTTATAAAAATAAAGATAAAGTTATATATTTTGATAGCTTCGGTGATTTACCTCCACCAATTGAATTACAAAAATACTTTAAGGGGAACAAAATTATATATAACTATTCAAATTATCAAGATTATAACACATTTAATTGCGGACATTTATGTCTTGATTTTTTAAAATGTATGAATCAATCACTTTAAGTTTGACAGGAAATGATACTGCATTATCTGCAAATTATTTTCCATCTCTAAACGTCAACAAGGACTCGGAAATAGCTTTGATATATTTACAAATGTTTAATTCATTTCCGAACATAAATTCCACTAATAACAGATTGGAAATATACTCGTAAGTTATCGGAGGCACAGATAATAGATTTATTGAAGATGCGAAGTTTATATATGTATTTGAAGAAGGATATTAATTCAAGATATTAACAATAAAATTGCTAAAGAGTTATTAACCTTTAATAAACTAAACAGAACATATTTATCATTCAGTATGACTATGGATCATATAGATTTTAGATCATATATAAGATGTGATGGAAGACTACATTTTGATGTTCCAAACAGTATAAGCTCTGTATTAAGGTTTGAAAAAAAAATATTTATCACGCAATGATTTTCGTCGATCAGAAAAAGCTGTAAACTTGAACACAATTAATGATGGTTCGCTTGCACTTTCAGATCTAGACAAAGCAAATCTTTTTGGGGAACATCTCTCGAATATTTTCACATCTCACCAAAACATTATTCCAAATACCGCACATTTAGATAAAATAAATAAATTCATTGATGCCCCATTACCTATGTCTCGTCCCATCAAGCATGTCTCTCCGTATGATATTTCAAATATTATAAAAAGGTTAAAGCCCAACAAATCCCCAGGGCATGACTTGATAATGAACAAAATTCTAAAACATCTCCCCAAAAAAACAATTGTCTTGCTTACATATATTTTCAACTCTATGGTGAGATTGTCTTATTTTACTGTCATCTGGAAACTATCCATCATAATTCTCATACCCAAACCAGGCAAACCCCCTAATGTACCAACTTCATATAGACCCATAAGCCTACTTCCAACATTAGGAAAATTATTCGAGAAAGTCGTTTTGAAAAGGCCAAGACCAATCACTGAAACAAAAAAAATAATACCCAATGCCTAATTTGGATTTCGCGCAAAACATTCCACAATACAACAAGTTCATAGGCTAGTCGACATAGTTTCTTCCTCTTTTGAGAAAAAAAGAATACTGCCCAGGAGTATTCCTCGATGTGGCGCAAGCGTTCGATAGGTTCTGGTACACTGGTCTGCTTTATAAAATTAAACAATTCCTTCCCGCGCCCCTATACCTATTAATTCGATCCTACCTTGAACATCGTTCCATCAAAGTACGTCACGGTAATTCTCTTTCTTCTCTTTTTCCAATCCAAGCCTGAGTCCCTCAAGGTAGTGATCTCTCTCCTGACCTTTATAACATCTTCACATCAGATATCCCCACAACTCAAATCACGTTCTTAGCCACCTATGCCGATGATACCTCCATCTTATCCCCAAATTGTAGCTCAGAAGGAGCATTTAATGCTCTTCAATTCCACCTCGACCTTATTGATAAATGGTCCTTTAACTGGAAAATTAAAAACAATGCCGATAAATCCACTCTCGTCTCTTTTACCCTCAATAAAAAAAACACACCCATTATCTCCTTTCAAGGAGTTCCTATCCCCTCCTTAGCCCAAGTTAAATATCTAGGAATAATTTTAGACAAAAAACTAACTTGGGGTCCTCACCTCAAATCTAAAAGAAAGTCTCTTAATTCAAGATCCCATTTACTACGTCCTATGCTGAAATCCAAACTTCCAATCTATAATAAAATAATTATTTACAAATCTATATTAAGATCAATCTGGTCATATGGAGCCCAAATATGGGATTGTGCAAAACCAACCCAAATTAAAACAATTGAAGCATTTCAGTCCATTTCCCTCCGCACAATAACGTCAGCTCTTTGGTATGTTTCTAACCACACCCTTCTCAAAGACTTAAACATCGAATCAATTGAAAACTTAGTTAAAACCCAGTAAAAAAGTTTCACTCCAAATTACTTCATCATCCAAATCCTCTGATTGCAAACCAACACTCTGCCACAATTCCAGATAACCCCCCTCGTCGCCTCAAAAGACGCTGGTGTCGCGATCTTCTAAACTGAAACACCACTCCCTGTCCTAACTGTCACAAGTCAAAAGGGTCCTATCACTGGATAGTTTCCCTTCACAAGTCTTCAAAGTCACTAAAATAATGTTAACCTATTTGCTTATTGTATTATATTTGTACAGATTGTAAATGTTATTTTTTTATAAATAAACAAAATAAAATAAGTGTAAAAAATGTGTACATTTTCTTACAAAATTTATGTAAGCACGAAAAAATAACGGGCAAGTGGGTATGGGTGTGCTGTACAGTAGGTCTAGGATAATTTATATTTTTATTACAATTATTAATATATTTTACTGTTAGTACAATGGTAAATTCGTCTACATTTAAATATAAAATATCTATAAAAAAAAAAAAAAACAATGTTAATATGATAATAAAAATGTTTGTTCCGATATGAAATACTAAATCTAAGCTACAAAAATTGCACATTTTATAGTTTGGATGCTTTGTTAGGTACTATAAAATAGTAAGCAAATATGATTTTGACGACCTTTTTCAAAATTTGAATTTAATTGCTTATAAAAAAAAAAATTTAATCCTATATGTATTTTATAATTTATATACAAGATTCATTATAAATTGTTCTATCCATATATTAAATTGACGGAAGATTATATTAGTTTTTAAATATTGTGTTATTCAAAACATTTTTAACACAGGTTTTGTATAAAAATGGAATATACTTGGTGAACTTCAATATTTGTATTGACATAATTTTTTTTTGGCGTTGTTATATCTAGACTAGTTGCTACGTTATAAAAGAATAACTTATATTTTTAATAAATTCTTATAATATATATGATCACCAATGAAATTAAAATATCGAAAACAGGTATAATAATAAATCGCATATTATTTGTTGGTAGTTGTCTGAAACGGTTACATATTTTTTTGAACTTAAGTTGGCTAAATTATGTTTTGGTTTTTTTTTCATAACAAATAATTTTTGGCGAGACTTTTTAACATTATTTGATAACAAACTATTACACAGAACGATTGAAGTAATGAAGACTGTGAAGATTGATGAATGAACACCAATAAACAGAATTAATAATTGAATAAGCAACGATTTTCGTAATAATACTATTATTATTTCCAAGAACATTACTATATCCGTTCCTTATCGATCATTAGGCTAATGACCATGATATTAGATCGTCTACGATTCTAAAAACAATCTAACTCAAGCACGCGCATGCACAGGTCACAAAATTAAGATTTTGACATTTTTCCGTTTTTAAAATCGGTACAAAATAGTTAAAACAGAAAGATTTTTTTTAGTTACTTCCTATGACTCGATTTACATTTTAAAAATAGATCTGTATTCGGTAACTTTTTTACTAGGTTATGTAGGAAAAATAATTGATGTTTTATAATTTCATTTCCCAAAACTGGTCACCAATAGTTTCTAATATTTGTTATATTTACTAAACTCATCACAAAAACGCCAATATATTTTTGTAAATCTTCAGTACTCATTTTTAAGGGGCTACTGGAGTTCTTTTGCACACCATATTTATAAGTTTCAAAACATATATGATCTATCAAATCTGAAGTAAAAAAATATTTAAAAATCTGAAAAGGTGTATCTAGTTTAATTATATAATTTGGTAAGTTAGAATTTCCAAGAAAATCAGTTTCTAATACTGGAAAATTGCCATCTGTCCATTTAATATCTCTAATTACTACATGAGGTTTGGTAGGAGCTGTTAAAATTGGTGTTATACATTGTTGGGTTTATCTGGTTCTTTTATTATTTGGTGTGATGATTGGTTCAGGAGAAGATGAGGATGAAGGAATATTTAAATATTTACCATTATCCAGTTCTGGATCCAAAATAGGAAATTGAACAACTTCATCTAAAATTTTTCAGCAAATTTATTTAATAAGAGTTCTATAAAAGTAGATAAATCCGGTTCTTCTAATAAATCCCTGTACTCATCATATATTTTGATTTGTTCAGTATCAAGGTCGCTTTCAAAACCATCCTCAGAATCTGATGGAATGTCTAATAAATGAACTATATCATCATCAGCTAATTTATTTTCCATACTTGATTGTGCTTTAAGAAACTCAAATCTAAATAAATAAGTAATGAACTAACAACTAGCTATAATAAGTACTTAATTTTATGAAACAAGGCATTTACAGCACTTTAAAAGAAAAATTGATAAACTATCTGTATCACAAGTGTATCATATAAAGATAATGTAACGGGAATGCATAGTGTTACCCATGTGTAACAAAGTGAAAATTGAATATTTGCAGTAGTACAAATCTACAAAAGGTCCACATTTCAAACGAATTGATAAAGTACATTGTAGGAAACATACAATTTTTTCCAAATTAAATTGTATGAATTAGGACCGATTTATCGTTCATCAGATTGACATACCTCAAAGAAAAAATTTGATAACGCTGATAACTCAGAAAAATATCAAACAACTTCAAATTAATTAATAATTATTATTATATTACTATTTCTTTACACTATAAACAAAATATATATTACCTTAGCTACTAGTATATACGTTGAAAAGCATAAAACGATCATTATTTTAAGTATGAAATGCAGATAAAAACATTGTTATTCTCAAGTAACGTTATGCATTGTAGAGTTAAATTATATTCACCTTTACTATTTGGTAATCCGTATTGTTAAATGATGTTCTTAGTTACAATGTGTATGGATTTGTTCTATCGACACGAATTTCTTCCACAGAACTTTTTTACCCTTTACATCCATATTAAAATTTGTACCGATATCTTTGCTTAAATCCTTTAAATAGAAATAATCTTCAGTAGACATTTCTTTTACAGTGGATGGTTTTCCTTTTTGTTTTGCCGACTTAATAACTGATACCCGTTGAGACGGTACATAGATCGGGCCACTTCGGAGTACCAATTTTTTTTGACGTTCTATTACTGAATACATAGTTTCCTTCATTTTGTGTGTTGCCCACGATTAAAAGCTTGTGATGAATTGTATTGATATTTAATGCTAATGATGCGTATAAATATTAACATGCAATAAATTTATTTTTATTTTGTCCTTAACAGTTGTCAGAATAAAATATTATATCTTCAAAATTATTTTCAGTTCCATTAAATTCATTACGTATAAAATCCAATAAACACGTACCGATTTCATTTGCACCCCGGTTTGCTATTGTTTCATTTTAGACGTAACATGTTCCTTCTCCGTTCTTCATATTATAAACTGTAAAGTTGTATGTTGCTAATCGTCTTTTGTAATAAAAGCTTGATACTTCACCGTCAGGTGCAATCAATATACCTTGTAAATCAAAACAAGCGGTAAACTGAAAACCATCGATTGCTTTTTGTTTATCATATTTATCCAAACAAACAGCATTTTTATCAGAAAGATGAAGATTTTGCAATAATTATATTTCGTTAGTTTTATTTTATGTGTTTTTGTACAATTCACAAGTATTACATAGATCTTTTTTTGGTACAAAAAAACCAATATTTTAATTATAATTAAAAATATGTTAATATATAGCGAGATTAGACCACTATTGCATACCTTGTTCTTTACAATATTCTACGTACATTCTGTACATTTTTGTGCTACATTTAAATTTCCAGAAATTTAAGTTCTTGTAGTTTGCTTTCTAAAGCTTCATTCACACGATGACATTTTTTTCATGAAAGAAATTTCTACTTTATGAAATACACTCTACACTCTACTCTAAATAACCACTCTCACTAGAGACATAAATGTTGTTCCAGTTGTTGTCGTGACACAACAACATTTGTATAAAAACAGAAGTGTAACGTTTGTTCACACGATGCCTGTAAAATATTTTTGAAATTAATGTGAAACATACCAACATGCTGTGTATTATAATCGTTAAAGTGCGGAGTACTTTTTAACTATTAACTTTTACTTAATTTTTTGAGTTTGTAAAGAATTTGATGCCTTGTACTCATTTGAGCTTATGTAAAAATGGTTTCAAAGCGCGAAAAAACTGCAGCTGCTATTATTGTTATCGATTTTTTGAGCATAAAACGAAAAAAGCCGAGAAGTGTGTGGGAACGTAAATGGATTCAAAGAAGAAAATTGCATGGTGCGTATAATGCATTATCCCGAGAGCTTAGAATGGAAGACCCTTCACAGCTGAGAAATTTTATAAGGATGTCTGCTGAAGATTTTGAAGAATTAAGCTCGTGGAATGATCCAATGGTCCAGAAAATGGATACAAATATGCGTCAAGCAATAAGTGTTGGTTAACGATTGATGTTGACTCTTCGTTTTTTGGCTTCTGGTAATTATAATAAAAAAAATAAGGCAACTACAATGCAAAACATCGATTTTTCTAAGTTTTTATTTTTATCAATGTTTATCTGTTCAGCGAGTTAGCAGTTTTTTTTATCATTTTTATTATATTTTAGGTGATTCTTATGCAAGTTTAAGCTATTTATTTAGAATTCCAACAAATACCATTTGTGGAATCGTACCTGAAGTTTGTCAAGCTCTGTCATATGTATTGCAAGAAAAAGGATTTTTAAAGGTACTAAAAATACTTCTACAGTTTACAATTTATATTATGATTTATCATTTAAATACTTTTTAAATTAGCTTAAAATAAACATATTAAATAAAATAAATACATTCTTTTTGTTAAAAAAAATTATTAGAAAAATTTAAAAAAAAGTTAAATCTTTACTTTATAGTGATTGGGCTATGGGTTATTTTAAATATTAGTATTAAAACTATTGGGCATGTTTGGAATGTCTGTTACAGCTTGGTTTACAATAAAGCTATAATCTGGGTTGTTGTTATACGTAGATATTGTATTGTAAGCGCTATTAGAATTCACGCTTGAGAATGAAGTCGAAGGAACAGGAATTAAACTTGTGGTTGACATATTTGAGTCATATTCCTCTGCGATGTCCAACAGAATTCATTGGATTTGACGTTTAGCTTTTTTTTTTAAAAAATGCTCAGCTTGAAGTCCTCTTAACTCAGATGTTACAAATTTTCTAAACACGTCAAGGTCGTCTTCGTTTTCAGACAAAACCGAATAAGCTTTTCCCAATTCATTTTCAGACAAAAATTTCATATTTTTATTACTTTTAGTACCAAAAGCAATTGGTTCAGTTGGCTCATTACTAAACTCGCCGCGGAATAAGAACGTACCTGGGCAGCGGACCAAAACAGGTTCGTCGCGCGCAGGTCGTCGCTAATTGGCTAACAAGAACGAAATGAAATTGATATACAGCGCTGTGTCAAATATGCACCTTGTACACCGTGTTGTAGTGTTTCGTTCGTTTGTCCGTACATACGTGTTCACTGTTCACTGCTGTAAATTTTTTCATTTGCTTTAAACATTTTTGTGACTTAATTTTGCAATATTTTAATAAATATGAATACTTCACATGAAGAATCTCCACAGTTTGTCACACCAAAGAAAAAGAATCCCAAGGGGAAAGTAAGTGAAAATTGTTTTTTTAAATTTATTTAGTTTAGTTTTTATGATTGTAGGAAAAAAAGTCCCCGGAATAAAAGTCTCCAAATTAATATTTGATTTAAATTAAATCTTTTATCAAATAGGTATTTATAATTTATATAGATAGGTATATTGCCCATAGGTTACTTACATGTTACATATTTTGTTGAAGATAATTAACAAACAACTAAATTAAATATGTACAAGGGATCAGCAAAAAATGAAATATTTATAAAATCCAAACATTCCAATCAACCTCACTTCGCATGATTACATGCGCCCCTCCATATGTTTCAAATCATACCTTACATTCAGACTTAAAAATACCCACTGTCAAAGAAGAAGCCAAAAACTCCTACAAACTTTTCCGTGCCCGCCTTACAAACCACTCTAACCCCCTAATCCTTGCTCTAAACTCTGAGTCCATTCCTGGTAACCCACCTAGAAGGTTAAAGCGTAGCTGGAACCGTGACCTAAAATAATTCTGACCCTCTTGTCAGTAAGTGTTGCCGCTGGGTGATTTATTCATCAAGTCAATCATGTCATTAAACGTAATTCCTCAAACATGCTTATTGTAAAATGTATTTATAGATTGTATGTATTATAAATAAAAGTTTAAAAAAAAAAAAAAAAAAATATGTACAAAATAATATAATAATTTAATATCTTAAACATCTATAATAATATTAATTAAAAAAAAATGCTTTTATTCAGATATATGTCCCTCATAAAATAATAAAAAATCTAATAAAATTATCTTTTTCTTATATTTTGATTGATTTACTTTAAAAAATTAGGAATATCTTCAGATTTGTCCTCGTCAAAACGCTGACATAAAATATTCAATCGTACTTCAATTTTTTTACCTGCTTTTGTTTTTCTCTGGTTAATTTCTCCTATTTCAGCCTACGCCAAATATCGCTTTATTTATACTGCAACGGGAAACTTTTTTTCCGTGAGACTTTTTCACCGGGGACTTTTTTTCCGAATCTTTTTTTTCCGTTTACCAATTTTTACTATAGAATTATAATTCTTAAAAACAATAGTTAAATAATGGTAATTATTTTTTAGCCTGTTAGCAGTAACCAGAAATCAATGATTATCAATCACTATAAATCGATCTTAGAAAATGGCAGTGGGATAAAGTTCCGTGAGATGATCACAAATATTTCTAAGACTACTGGAATTGAGTACCACACTGTGCGTAAAACTATAGCAGAGTACAAAACTACGAAATCTGTGAAATCACCGAATCGAAAAAGGCAAAAACCTGGTGTGGTTGATAAAATAGACGACTTTGACAAAAATGCAATTCGAAGAAAGGTGCATTCATTTTGGTTGAACAGAGAAATTCCAACACTGCAAAAGATTTTAATTGCAATAAATGAAGACGAAACCATGCCAAACCTTAAAGAGACTTCTTTAAGAATCATACTTAAGAGTTTAAAATTTAAGTTTACAAAACGCAAGAGAAACAGTATACTAACGGAAAGACGTGACCTTGTTAATTGGCGCAGAAATTATTTATCATCAATTCGTCGGTTTCGGGAAGAAGAAAGACCCATCTATTATTTAGACGAAACATGGATAAATACAGGGGATTGCGCTAACAAAGTATGGGTCGACCAGACGGTCACCTCCCATAGAATGGCATTCCTGAAGGGTTTATCTACGGGAGCACCAAATCCTACCGGTAAAGGTAAACGTCTAATTGTACTTCATATTGGGTCTGTTGATAGTTTCGTACGTGGTGGACTATTATGTTTCGAGTCAAAGAAAAATACATCCGATTACCATGATGAAGTGAATGGGCAGACGTTTAAAGAATGGTTCGAAGAAATATTGCCATTGCTCAAGGATAATGCGGTTGTCGTGTTGGATAATGCACCGTATCATTCGGTAAAATCGGAAAGAGTTCCAACAATGAGTTGGAAAAAGGCAGATATTGTCAATTGGTTGCATTCTAAAGGTGAAGAAGCCGATCCATCAATGTTGATTAAAAGTGATCTAATGGATATCGTGAATCGTCTTAAAACCAAGTAATTATGAAACAAATAAAGTATTCTATATAACCAAATAAATTATCTATATTTTTTATATTTTTTTTAGATACAACAGCTATGTAATAGATGATATTGCAAAAGAAGCAAGGAAAACGATTTTGAGACTGCCGCCCTATCACTGTGAACTTAATCCTATAGAACTGGTCTGGTCAAAGGTAAAGTATCATGTAAAATCAAATAACACTACGTTCTAAACAGTAGATGTACAGCATTTGCTTCATCAAGCAATTGATAGGGTAACACCGGAAGATTGGCAGAATTTTATATCCCACGTGAAGACTGAAAAACAAAAAATATGGAGTGTCGATTTCATATGCGATGAGCTTACCGACGAACTACAGTTGAATCCAAACCACGTCCTTACCATAGGTGATACGTCCCACTCATCATCCGACAATGATAACGATGACGATGGTTGTTGTCCATTAGAATAAATTTTGTACATTATTTTTAATAAGTGTAAATTTAGGTATTATCTTTAAGAGGACGCTACCCATGCATTTGTTGTTTCCGTCTTACACACGCACGACATAGCAAAATTTTGTTCACTAGTTTCAATAGTATGCTGTTAGTTTTGATACTAGAGGCAATTGACCTATTATCAAGCTTTTAGGTAAGAACATTATCTGTGCTTAAGCGTTGGCTTTTATTTGATATTTTAATTTTTTATGAGAAAAATAAGCTACATATTATACAGTTTTTTTGCTTGTAAAGCTGGAGAATCTGAGAGTTGTAAGCATATTGTTGCAGTATTATTACATCTGAATAAATAGGTAACTACAAAAGTAATTCAAATTACCTATAGTTTTTTTTTTGTAGTCCATAACAAACTATTGGTATAAAGAATAGTATTTGTTATAATTACTTATTTTTATATACCGTAAAATGGGGTTACTTGGATAATTTTTATTTTTTTTGGTATTATTTTTATTTAACTAATGCTATGGTAAAATAATATTTATTTTTTAAATTGCTTTACTTCAAGTATAAATTTCTCAACAACAATCAATGAAAATTTTTTTTTTTTTGATAAATTGAACCCATACATTTTTAAAGTTAAATGTATCAATCTTAAACTACATATTTGGGTTTACATTTTTGATACCCCCTATTTTTATTCATTAAATCAAAAGTTAGCCATCCAAATTATCAATGTTGTACGAACAATTTTTTTATGATAATTATTTTACGAAATATTTTAATTTTAGTGAAATGGGGTTACATTGATACATGGATTTTCAAAAAAATGTATTTATTCAAATTAATATATTTATTTCAACTTCATTAGCATATAATTAGATAATTAGATAATAAAAATAATAATAATACAAAAAATGTAATTTAATTTTAACATTACTCAGTCTTATCTTTTCTGGCAGACTAATTAACCATAGTTATCACAACATTACTTAAAATTTACTTAGTCTTTTAATACAATATTTAAATAAATTAATATTTATTTTTTCAACATCTTAAGGTAGTAAAAACATAATTATAATAACAATAACAATAAAAATGTACCTAATTTAAATTTTAATATAACTCAGTCTTATATTTTCTGGCAGACTTAAGTAAAATTGAAGTTACTAATATAACAATCAGTAGTTATTTTATCTAATCTTATGTATATGATATTATATCATGTCACACTATGTAACGTTAAGATTCTCTTAAATGCAATGCATGAGAAAACTTATACTTAATAGATTTTCCCACACCTTCAATTTTAGGACACTTCAAGACTGCTTGAATTTGTTTTAGATTTATTTCAAAAATATCATCTTTAATCAATTTAAATGTTTGTTTAGGAGTGTCCAATGACTTAAGTCCTGTTACTGTTTTAATGTTGTCTTTGATATTTGATATTACAAATTGACGTTTATCATCCGATCTGTTAAACGTTAATTTCATTGTTTTGATTATTTTGACTTGATGCTTAAATGATCGGATCGACACGTTGTCTCTATACGGGGTATACAGTTCATAAGACCGATGTTATTGTTGTTGTTGCTGCTGCTGTATGCATGCGTGCGATGACTTGTTGCGCACAAGACGATGCTCTCAGCTTGCTCGTGCGTGCGTTGAACTCGTCATCGCGTTCATCGGATTAATTGTCATCATCATCGTCGTCGACGGCAAACAAACATCGCTTGTTGTCGTCGAACGTTAGGTGATTTCTTATCATGGGGCCTCTAATCCCCTTTGCTCGTATGGTGGTTGCGTTCTCGATGTCATACGCGTAAGATTTTGCGCGTACATTGTAGAAGCGATTGCATACCAGGGCCGCATATTCGTAATCGACATCGCTCTCGTGCGTCTCGGTCAACGCACTGTAGAACTCCTTCCTTGCAGGTAGCGCCGTATCGCGTAATTTTGCGTAGGAATCCGTTTACTCATACGGAAAAACAGCTTTGCGCGTCACCAGTGGCATCTCCGTCGGGGTGAACACTTTTGCGACTTCGCGAAACTTGTAAAAGTGTGCGGTCGTAAGGTTCCGCGCCAAGCCGGCTAAATTCGACGCCATGAACAGACACATATCGATAAACCTAACAGCGATATCACCGATATCGTATTGGTATCATACCCCAACTCGGTCACAATGAAATGCGTATCGTAATTCGACAGATTATGTAAAAAGCATTGAACGAATTTCGGTGTTCGTAATTTGAGGTTGCATGCGTTATACAGAGTTTTAAGAAAACGGCCTGACAGGTGGTCGTGATGTGCGACCTTGTGGTTACTCGTGGTAAACGTTTTCGCGTACAAGTTGCACACGGTCTTGACTCCATGCACACGCACATCCTAAACAGACATTACTATCGGTACGTTGGTCGTCTTGAGCAATTTACATATTCTGTCGGCCACATCAGTGACGGCCTACACAAATCGTTTGGCCACATCATCGGCGGACTCTGAGCCGCGAAAAACGGTCGGAGTCAAGACCTTATATAGGCGGGGTAGATATGACTGAGATGGCCGTCGGAACAGCTGACCGAACGTGCGACGTTGTAGTAGGGAGTGCCCATTTTATAACTAAAGCGCGACCTATCATGAATTATTAAGATTACTATTTTTTTTTTTTTTTTTTTATTAGCTTTTTGTAAATACAATTATAGCTCAACAATTAATAAGTCATACAGATACAATAAACGAGAACGAATACAAAACAAAATATAATATTACAAAAATTAAATTCTAAAGCCAGCCTCCAGAATAAAGGTTATTATTAAATTAATGACAGTTTCAGAATTAGAATTGAGAATAGAATATAGATTAGGGGAGATATTAAGAGGTTTTAAGGAATTAAACAAAGTAGTGCGTTTTGGGTATAGAGAAGGACATTCGAAAAGGATGTGAGAAAGATCACAGGGCATTTCTATTATGTGTAAGGTGCAGAATGGGGAATCATTTAGGTCAAGTTTGTAGGCATGAGCAGGCAGGGTTGTGTGACCTGAGCGTAGGCGGTTAAATTGGACGATAGTTGCTCTAGATAAATGGAGGTTGTTGAACCAGATTTTTTGTGGAATAATGGGAACTATATGTTTATATCTAGCGGCAAATTTTTCTGGGAGATTTGACCATTGGGAGGACCAAAAGTGCTTAATGTGATGACGTATAATAGGCGTAAAGTCTGTATGAGGGAGTTGGGTAAGAGAAGGACAAATTAAAGAAGACGTAGATTTGGCTAGATTATCGGCTACTTCATTTCCATAAATTCCTATGTGACTAGGGATCCACAGGAATTGAATGGAATAATTAGACTGGTGAAGTGTGAGAGTAATATGTTTTATACGGAGAGCTAGAGGGGATGGAAGGGAATTGAAGGGGTTGGATTTGAGAGCTAGTAGACAGGACAAGGAGTCGGAAGCTATTAGATAATTATTAGGAGCCAACTTTGATATAAGAATTATAGCTTCTATGATGGCATAACATTCTGCGGTGAAGGAAGACGAAGAAGGGGGTAAATTGTTTGTAAAAGAGATATGTAGTTCAGGAATATAAAATGAAAAACCTGCTGAGAGGGGTGAGACAGATCCATCTGTATATACTATTATATGATTACTAAAGTTGGTATTGAGGAAATCTGTGAATATTTTGTTTATCATAGGTACAGGCATGGCTTGTAGATCGTTGGACGATAGGGAGGAGAAATTATTTTCAGTTTGAACAAGTGGAGAAAAAAGTAGAGATTCATATGATTATTCATAAAGAGGGAGTTTGGTGGAGTTTAGAATGTATTGATGAAAATTTGAAAGTGCTTAGCGATAATGCTCATATAAATGTTGAAAAGTATTGGACTTATACAACTACCCTGTGGTAGTCCAGTGAAAGTGGAACGAGAATTGTATGAACCAAAAGGCGAGGAGAAAACGAGGTTTCTTTTATTAAACAAAGCGATCAGTATATTATTGAATTGTTGAGGAACGTTTAATGATTTGAGATATGAAATTAGAGTACCAATGTTGACTGAATCAAAAACACCACGTATGTCAATGGAGGTAGCTACAAAGAACTCTTTGTTATTAAGGGAGTGGTATATGTTTCCTGTGAAAGATGAGAGGCACTCGGTTGTACCCCTTCCTTTCCTGAAGGAAAAAAGATTATCAGGTAGGATTGAATTGTTTTCCAACCACCAGTCTAACCTAGATTTAAGCATATGTTCAAATATCTTGCATAATGCGGAAGAGAGTGCTATAGGACGCGAAAAGAGGTATTGAAATTTTGTTTAGCAATTGGTATGACTTTGTAGGAGCACCATGAGGGCGGAATTTGTTGGGTTGAAAGAATATTATTCATTAAGGCAAGGAGAGATTCTAATGCAATAGCAGGGAGGTGTTTTAACATAACCGGTGACATGTTGTCGAGACCGGATGCGGTGGATTTACGTGATGAAATAGCGTAATTTAATTCGAACATACTGAAATTATTAGTAAGGATATGAGTAGGAGAAACATCGTGATCGTAACGAGGAAGGGATTCGGATTTGGTTGGAACGTAACAGGGAGCAATTTTGGAACAAAAAACTTCGAACCAGTCTTCATTGTCGGGGCGAGTTAGGGGAGTTATACAATTTTTAAATCTCCTAGCAACGAACCAGAGGTGTTGTATGGAATTAGACGGTACTAAGTTTGAACAAAAATGCTTCCAATTATTTCTCTTGGCGTTTTTAAGGGTTCGAGTAGTATGGGCGCAAGCGTTTTGATATGAAAGGAAATCAGTAATAGAGCCGGTACGTCTGAAGGTTCTGAAAAGTAGGGACCTATTGTTGACCAATTTCGTGCAGGTGGGGTTCCACCTTGGATGGGGGGGGGGGTGGAAATATTTTTTTTGTTGGTATTTTGATGGGTATTGTTGCATTATCGGAATTAGTTATAATATTAGTGAAAGATGAATAGGACATTGTTGAGGATATATTATCTGATAGGGGGGAAAATGAATTTTGTATTAGGAGAGGAGAGAGTAGGCTGCCCAATCAGCTTTATTGAAATTATAGTATATTGGTTTATATTGGCTAGGGTCAGAATGGGTAGTGGAGAGAAAAATGTAAGTGGTAGAGCTTGAGTTTAACTTTATTATGATCGGAATGTGATCACTGCCATGAGGGTCACTTAATGTGTGCCAAGATAGATTCCAAATAAGATCGGAAGAGCAAATGGAGAGGTCCAAGGCTGAGTCGGTAGAATTTAAGCGCCCAATGTGGGTAGGACTGCCGTCATTTAAGATACAGAGGCCGAGTGAGTCAATTATATTGTATATATAATTTCCACGACGTGAAAATGAGTTTGATCCCCATGCGGGATGAAAGGCGTTGAAGTCACCGCATAGTAGAGAGTTTCGCGTTACTAGGTTGAAAATAGTTTGCCAGAGGTTGATAGGAACATTTATATTGTTAGGAATATAACAAGACCATAATTTTAAAGGATTAGAAGAATCTGATCCTAAAACCTCTACTCCGATGAGGTCGATATTGTGATGGGAGAGTCTATCTGTAGTAATGTCGTTAATGGGAATAAGATTAGTTTTAAAAGAGTTATGAATGGCAATAGCTACGCCGCCATAACCATCAGGTCGATCGAATCTGAAGTTTTTGAAGTACGTGAAGGAAGTAGCCAGGTTTCCGATAAGATGGCTATGGAACATTTGTGAGTGGTGAGTAAATGCTGTAAAGAAGGAAGTTGGGCTGTAATACTTCTAACGTTCCATTGCAGTATATTGTAGTGGTTAATGAGATGTTTATTATTGAAATTTTGGGACATGTTAGGTAATTTAGTTATTATGAATTATAGAATCGTTGAAAATATGGACATTACCTAGTCGGTTGTAACAAAATTTGGAACGGCGAGGAGGGAAGTTAATGACGACTCAATTAGGTTCTGAAGATAAGACGGGGAAAAAGGAGAGGAGAGTGAAGGTGCGTTTATAAGAGATTCGTATAATTTGAGGGAAGGGTGTGTATCCAGGAGAAGTCATTATCGCTTTCATCGGGTGACTTAATTGGGCCATTGGGATTAATTAAGTAGCTCCCGTTTGGGGTGGTATAAGAGGAATCAACAGGTAAGAAATATTTTTTATTATTGTACACCTGGGATGGATTAGATATGTATTTTTTTTTTTTTTTTTATTATTGAAGAAATGGTGGGAATTGTTTAAACTAGGAAAGTGATCATTCTGGAGAGAAGTGTCGATTTCGATGTTTTCAGAGATATGAGGCTGGCTGTTTACAATATCGGAATATTTAAAGGCTGGTGTGTAACATTTATTTTTCTTAAATATTAACGCGTCTTTGTAGGATAGGTTTTCTGTCGCCATGATTTTTTTAATATCCTTTTGAAGTAACCATTCCCGGCAGGAACGGTCAGTGGCTAGGTGAGGAAGTTTGCAGTACAGACAGATCGGGTCGGTGGCTTGTGTGGAGGGGCACGAGTCTATTGAGTGCTTGGTTTCACCGCAGTGGCTGCATCTAGCTTCACTACGGCAGTATTTTTGGGTGTGACCGAATCTTAAACAACGGTTGCATTGGACAGGGGAACGGATGCTTGGCATAACTTCGAATATCATATTGTAGATAGAAATGCCGGATGGTATTTTAGGTGCAATGAATTTCAGTTCTACTGTGCGAGTTTGGATAGTTTTTCCATCTTTCTGAATAGAGATGCGTTTGAATGCCTCTATTGTAACAGGTGAACATTGACCCTCGAAAAATTCTTCTTCGGAAATATTAATATCTAGTTTAATGATTCCATACGAGTATATGAGGCTGCTGGGAATATTTACGTGAAACCCGTTAGAGCGCGGAATATCAGAATTTAAGCAATTATTGCCGTTGAGGATGCAATTAAAAGTAATTTTTATCTTTTTGGAACCGGCAGGTTTAATATTGGAGATACCAATAAAATTTTTGGTGAAGAATTTAGCAGCGCTTATAGGATGCCAATTACTCATGTTTATATTTTGATCGATGCACTCGGCGAGTATAATTATGGGACCATTATAATCCGGTGTAAAAGAATGAAGTAGATTATTATTATTGTAATTGGTTGCGTGCATATCTATATCAGTGTTGGTAACTGGAGACGACGGCGTTTTATCTGTAGATAAGCTAACGACCGATGTGTGTTCAATTGTTTGATTATCATCAAGTATGATATTTGAATCAGGTATGCTAGTATTATCGGTTACGTCATTGAAATTAAAAGTAGTTTGAGATGTATTTAATATCGGCGGGTTTTCGATAATTGATTGAAGACTAGGTGAGAGTGGATTATTGGAGTTTTTGAATACTTTACCCTTTTTCCCCATGGTGCTGAATCCATGAGTTGAGGACAGGATTTGTTGTAACTGTGTGCTTGATTTTGGATGTGGCTGGGGTTTGACCGGTACGGCTATTGCCGCCCGAGGTCGACGACATTTGTGAACACTAATTAGGATTAGAATTATTAAAGACCGAAATTACTTATCAGTGGAACGCACAGTGACAGGACTGTACGCTACGACTGCGTGAACACGACTGTAAGATTACTATTTATTAATTAATATTGTTGTTATTATTATTATTATTTATAATAGAAAATAATTTATTATTTACCCATAGGCGGTACTATCCGCACAGCATTATGGAATTCAGGACTATTTTTAGCAATCTCTATTTTAAAAATAATTTGATTAATAACGTTATAGCAAATAATATCCAATGCACTTACTATGGCAATTTTATATGTGAGTGATGAGTTAATCTGTTCGACTTAATACCTTGCGACATATTCCGCACGAATTCACTGGACCGCCATGGGTTTTAGCGTGTCTGATCAGTACGTTTTTACGGGTGTACACTTTACCACACGTAATGCAGCTGAACATTTTTTAAATTTAACGAATATAGAGTTTAAAAAATAAACGTAAGAAAATACGGCATGGACGTTGAACATTTTGGAGCTCTGAAAACCGTCTGACTCGGAAAAATGTACACATATAGCGGATAACCGATTTCTGAATATTGTATCATAATTATTATTGTCGATAATATATGTAGAGCTGGTTTCACTGTGTCATATATAAACATATTCCTGCTAATCGTGTGGGGGATGCAATATATATATATATATATATAGTATATAAAAAGTATTTACTATAATATACTATATACCATGTATTACCAATAAAATCTGACCACCCTGATAAACACATTCCATTCCTATGATAAAATTAATAAAGATAATATATTATGAGTAGGCGGATGCCACGTATACAAATAAACAAATGTGATATATAATATTATAATGTATATATATATAGGGAAATGGTAGCTCCTGCTCTCCTAGGCGTCACATACGAAAATGGAGTGGTGGGCGTATTGAACGGTGTGGTCACAGTACCAGCATGCGGATGAGTTAAGTTTTCCGAACATGTGGAGATACGCCGGAAAGCAGCCACGACCGGTTAGAAATTGTGTAAGGTGGAAGTCAACGTCGCCGTGCTTCCGGTTCATCCATAGTTCAACAAATGGGATCAGACGGATTATTAGTTAATCTAAAGTAATCAGTAATCCCATGAAAGTTAGAAAATGGTTGTACTTGTATACATGACGGCACTGGGCCATGAATATTATAGACTGGTTTTCCAGTCACAAAAGTTCGAAAAACGTATTTGTTGATTTTTTAAAAATACTAAAATTTACATAAAAACACAAAAACATTTTTATAATCTAGAACCAAAATGGGTGTTATCGAGTCAAGTTCATCAATTAGTACAAAACATGCTTTATTATAATGCTTTGTTAAAAATGTACACAGTGATCTAAGACTAAATGAAACTTCAGTATAATCAATCCTCTTATAACTTGCACTACCGCATTATAATTTACATTTTTTTTTCTGTTCACTACACAATTTATTACTTGTTTGTAAATACTTATGTAATTCAAAGGATTTGTGAACTATTTCTTTATATCCTTCAATAACACTGTCATAATTTTCTATTATATGATTTGCATACATAACTGGATGGTTTCCAAAATAATCGTTCATTATTTTAGCTTCCTTGCTTATCTTAAGGGTTTTAAATAGTTTGTAATTACTTGTATCTGTTATTGGTTTTCCCAAAACGTCTACCAGAATTTCTATGAAGTATTTAAGCATAATTAGATTCGTTGATTTCTATATTATATCTTTAATTTCTTAGTATCGAAATACTTCCTTTATCATCAACGTTTAATCTACAAACCCTGTTATTTGAAGAATTTTGATAAAATCCGACGACGAAAAATTGAAAATTACATCTTCTTTAAATGAAATGATCTATAAATGTAAACATTTCATCAACAATTAATGTAGTACAGTGACACCTCTGAATAGGAGACAATCTCGGTCATCAAAATTTTGTTCGTTATTCAGAGGGTATACATTTTTGAAATTTATATGTATAATAATGTACTATGTATGTTATTATTTATTATCTATTGTAAATTATTACATTTTTATATTTTTACAAATTATTATTAATTATTTTTATTTAAAGTATATTTTTCCAATCAAAACAAAAATTATGTACATATATTTTTAAATTATTATTGTTTTAAAAAATCGGTGAGCCTTATCTGTTTATAATTACACCATGTCTGTGCAATCTCAATAGTAATACGAGAATACATACGAATGTAAATACATATTTTCAAATAAAGATTAGGGACTTGCAATTGTTTTAAAAATTCCCTATTAAAATAATGTCCACATTTCCCAAAAAACGTCCGTTATTGGGAGGTGTCCGTTAGTGAAGGTTTCACTGTAATTTGTATTCAAATTAATATCCTCATAATTTGTTTAGTAAAATCTTCCCTCTATACTGCTAATACTCTGGATTGAAACATAACAATTAGTGTAAGTAGGGCAGCGGGACGATAATTGAAAATAAATAAATACATAGTTTATGTAAAATATTTACAATGATAATTAGGTAATAAGTAAATTAGGTCTTTAACTAGAAAATATTTTTTCTGCAATATTATATATGTACTCTTATTACAAAATAAAAAATATCTATCAAATCATCAACATTTTTTTAGTTTTTTAAACCTACATTAATAAACGAAATATTAATATACCACGTATCTGATTGAATTATATTTTTATTTCTAAGGTATTTAATTATGTTTTTATTAATAAAATTAATTATTGTTTTAGGAAAAACATGGAGACTTACCATTCATAAAAATCAAACCCACTTAAGTATGTCTTAATAGTTCGGTGAATGAACATGGCATGGTCATCTATACATTCATCCGTGTTCACCGTTAAAATAATCTTCCGGATTAATTGGTCCAACTCCTTCGTGTGTCAATGGAATTTTTAAAATTGATTTTTAGGTCCAATTCTGGGATGACGCTCTCCTCTCTGTTATAAATATAATATTTAAATTGCCTGTAGATAAATTAATTTTAAATGTACACAATTGAATTATTATTTTTTTATATTTGTACTCACTTAATTCTCTCATACAAAATGATATTTTCTACAGTTTTGCCTTTTATTGTTTTATTGAATGTTTTTATATGATCTGTGTGTATTTTATTTGAGGTCTATATTAATAATTTTTTGTTTATTGTCTAAGTATGTACATTGATAATTTTGTTCTATTATTATTTTGGATAATTTGTTTTGTATTGTGTTTGTATTGTGTATTTTAAAAACGCGTGGACTTAAAAGATGTGATTAAATAATACTATTATGTCTCAAGTGAATTTCGATTTGAATATTGTAATGGCCATATTTTTGTAATATTGTTTTTATAAATGCAAAAGAATTATTAATTAAGTGGTGCGTGCGCGCATTTGGATAAGAAAACGAGGTTTGTATTTAAAAGTATAAACAAATTGAAAAAAGTAGTACATGTGTCTATTGGATATCGTAACTGTAATTTCAATTAATACCAAAATATTACTTTGGCAATATAAAATATTAAAAAAAAATAAAACCCAAAAATGTGGTCGGTATCCGGTCGAAAAAACAATTATGGAAATCGCATACTTTTGAACAGGAAAAAATTACAGATTTGCCACGATATTTTGTATTACAGCCCTGCAGTAAATCGTGTAGGATTTTTATAAATGCAAAAGAATTATTAATTATTTACTTAATTAAGTGATGTATGCGTGCTACAATTTAATAATATATATTACCTTCGTGATGTATTCGCCATTGAATATATTACAAGTCGACGGTCGTAGTTGAAATGAATGCAATCGCAAACGTTGACGGTCATCACTACAGATTGCATTTCGCATAATGGCGAGGAGGTGGTCGAGGTACCAGTAAGGGTAGGTACACATGAGAGGCGTTAAACGCGCGTTTTTAGTCAGTGTTCACATGAATTAAGGTACGGTTTCCTATCTGCGGCTGGCCGCAACTACTGAACGCTGCGTGTCAACTGGTTTCCTAAATGCGACTTTACTTAGGAGCTGGTGTATTATAGTTCATTTTATTCCAATATTTAGTAGTGTGCAGACGTGTTTACCTATAACTTATAACTAATAACTATAACTTTTTATTTTAATAAATTATTGTTGTACCTTACAAATTGTACGAACTACGATGGAGGAAATTATTATTAATAATAATAAAATAATTAATCTTCTATTAGAGGAGGAGGAAGAAGAAGATGAAATACACGCCATTGCATATACCATACTCATATTTCAACTACAAAATTACGTAATATTAAATAAAAATCTTGTATAGTAATAAATATTTAAATATGACATACATACTTTTCATAAAAAGAAATTTTACGAAATGGCTACGAGAAAAAACAATCGTATCTTCGTATAAATAATTTACTATAACTCCAGTTAAATTTTAAGTTATGAATAAAAGTACAAAATTGATATATTTACTTACATTCTTTCATATTCGACATTATCTAAAAATGACTAGCTAAAGGCCATTTCTTTTTAGAAAATATTGCTGGAGATCCAGTGCCTAGTTTTTTTTTGTGTCTCATATAGGTATCACGTGTATTCCGCCATCTATTTTTGCAATCCTCAGCTATAATACCAATCAAAATGTTTATTCACTAAATATATTCCTAATTTTAACCTTATAACTATTTTAATTAGGGCTGGGATTAATATGTAATAAAAAACCAAAAATATGTACATATATTATATGTAGTTAAAATGGCCAAAATATATAATATAAAATAAGAAATATGTAATAAGAAAAATTTAAAATTATAACGTCGACGTGTTAAATAAACATATTATATATACGTTACGTTATATGTGCTGAAAATAATATTTCCCACATTATGCATACACTTACAATATATACGAGTACTATAATAATTATCGAAGTATAAATTAAATCACCGAAATCGTCAAAATTTACGTAATATGTAATAAAAAGCAGAAATTTTACAAAATATGTAAAAACATGTATTTATCACGAAATATGTAAAAATGTGTAAAATAAAATATGTCTTATTTCATTGCAAATCACGTGAAACAAATTTATCATTTACAATAATTAATTTATCATGTTTTAATTAAAATATGTATTTACATACAAATCCCAGCTATAATTATAATGAAACGTTCTAAAAAATATTAATCTATAGGTTCTTACATGATTTTCCAACTACAGTCGAAATATTGTTCCAACATTTACTTATATAACCGTAGTCCTTATGTTGCTCGAGAGAACTATCATAGATAGCACGTTGTTTTTTTACTTCTTAAACTAAAATTTCGTCCTCGTTCGGTAAAAATTTTGACACTATAGTTTTTGACATGATTATTCTTTAAATAGTTATAATAAATTCGTCATAAAACACATAAAAATTAACTATCAATATGATTAATATGATTAATATGATCCAAACACGTATGCGACTCATCGACAACACTGCTATCGGATCACTACAGTCGCAACCAGCAACAATTATTTTTGACACGCACACGCCGATCGCGCATTGGAAACCACGTTCGCAGTTTAAATATAGATCAGTCATTGCGACTAGTCGTTGCGTTCAGTCGTATGCGACCAGCCGCAGATAGGAAACCGTACCTTAAAGGTTAAGCACGCGTTAAGGCCGCGCGCACATTGAATGCGTTTTCGTACGAATTTGATTCGTACGAACTTGTACGTACACGCACGAAAGATCCCGACCTATCAAATACTATGTGAGCGCGCAGACTGGGTGTGATTTGTTCGTACGTATACGTACGTGTAACTTTGACGTACGAAAACAATCCGAACTTGTCCGGATTTCATTAACGTTCATACGCCGGCAATGGATAAATTAATAAATTTAATAAAATGGATAACGAAAAATGTATTAATTTAATTTACCAACATATGTGTTTGTGGGATCAAAGCGATTCAAGGTATCACTTACGTGACCTTCATCGCAAGGCATGACGAGAAATATCCGAAGAAATGGAAATACCTGGTAAATACAATTTATTAAATTTATTTAATACTAAATCTTTTAATAATATTAGATAATACTAATTTATTAGATTTTACTAAATACTATACAATTTATTAAAATATATTGTTTATTACGTTGTTATTACAAATTATTACGTTGATTTATGATAAACAGATGGAGTGTATGATAATTAATTATTAAATGTACCTATTTTGATAAAAATAGTTTTTAAGTGTTTTCCTGGCATAGCGAGCTCTCGATGCGCTTCTATTCTCTCCTGCAGTCATGAATCTATTTCTGTTCTCAATTAGTGGTCGCCGTATTTCCGTAGATAAATCATGAATACCTTCCTTATCAATTATAATATTATGAAGTAAACATATACACTTTATTATGACATCCGCACGGTCGGGATTTACCTCAATTGCTTTTAATAACAATCGTCACTTGCTACTCAAAATACCAAAGGCACACTCAACAACTTGCCTTACATTTGTTAAGCGTTTGTTAAATATTTCTTCTTCTGGGCCCAAATTTTTTTGCGGATAAGGGCGCATTAGATATGTTTTTAACGGGTAAGCCTCATCACCAACTAAGAAGTGAGGCAAAGCTATGTTACTTCCAAGTAATACTTTTTCTTGGTTTGCGTTGAGAGCACCATTTTCCAATTGTTGTGAAAGATTTGAATGCGAAAATATTCCACCGTCACTCTCTTTACCATAGGCTCCCACATCTATAGCAATAAATCTATAGTTTGCATCCACAACAGCTTGCAATACAATTGAGAAAAAGCACTTATAATTACGGAACATGCTGCCAGAATGCACTGGTGCGTTAATTCGCATATGTTTACCATCGATGCTACCTGAGCAATTAGGAAATCCCCATTTGGTCCAAAAACCATTAGTAATATTGTCCATATCTTTGCTTGATGGAAACTTCTTATGAATGGCAGAAAGATTTTCCCAAATAGCTTTACATGTTTCATATGTATTACCAACCAATGGTATTGTCTGAAATCCTAAATGAATATGCAAGAGCTCTGAACGATGAACCTGTGGCTAAAAACCTGAAATAATAAACATTTTAGATTCTGAGTGAAGGGCTGGGAAAAAATTAGAAAATTCGAATTTGGAGGCTGGGGAAATGGACCACGAGGAATGTATTGATTTTACAAGTATGTATTTTTTATTTCAGTTGATGAGCTAAAAAAAAAGTGGCGAGGATTACGAGACACTTTCGGGAAAGAACTTAAAAAAGTCAACAGCAAAAAATCGGGTCAAGCAGCTGTTTCAAAAACTGACTCCAGATGGCCTTATTTTAAGAATCTGTTGTTTCTTCGAGGTACAATGTCTCGAAGGGATCTTAAAAGTAGCGTTTCCGATAACAGTGACATATCTGATGAGGAGGTATTGACACAAACAAGTACAAGTTCAAACTATACGGCTTCGTCATCCCACTGTCAATCGCCGGAAGTAAATGACGATCAAACTCCAAAGAAAACATTTAAATCTCCATTAAAAAAAAAAATTAAAAGGAGTCAGCCAGATGATATTGATACAAGACTATTGCAAATTGAAGAAGAGAAGTTAAAATGCTTTCAAAAAAGTGCTGATGCTCAGTTTCTAATGAGCCTTCTACCATTTTTAAAAGATATCCCTAAACATCGTAAACTAATGGTACGAGCAAAATTACAGCAAGTTCTTATGGATGAACAACATTCTATAACATCGGTGGGATTATATGATAATTCTAGGGATTCGAGTCAATACAGTGTTTTTCAATAATACCAGAAGATGATCTTACTTGCTACGTCACGCAATTCAACCCAAACAATAATAATTAGTTAATTTATATGTATATGTTTTGCTTTTAATGAGGAGGTCTTATCAATAAAAATCATATGATAATTATTAAAAAAAAATTTAACTGTTGAATTTTTTATTTTTATAGTTAAATATATTATTTCCTTACCTCAAAGTTACTATTAATCGTTCCTCAGGAGATATTGTGTCGCGAAAGTTACTGAATTTTGTCAGGTTAGGTCGTATAAAGTTTAAAATATATTCAAAAGTTTCTTTTTTCATGCGTAAATAGCCATGAAACAGTATGTGGTCATTATATAAGTCTTCCATAATATGATGAAATTCACCGAATTCATTTCTTTTTAAATATATTTCCCGTACCCATTCGGTTCTACGATAATGACGACGACGCAGCCGTCTCCGGATTAGAAGAGAATTATCTTGAAGGTACAAATTATTCATTGCGTTCTAAGGACGTCACGATTGCGATATCGCCGGAACACTGACTATTTTACGGAAAAAAACGTATTCAGTGTGCGCAATCAATTCGTACGACCAGTATTCGTACGTTTTCGTACGAAACAAATTTGTATACAATGTGCGCACGGCCTAACTATAGTCAGTCGTGTTTTTTATTCCGGCGAAGATGGACGTAGCAGAAGCTGTATGCTTATGGACCTTATATAGACGAATGCAGCGTCATAGGCAGAGAAATAGGAAATACTGGGTTCATCCTATTTTAAAAAACAGACTAAGTACAAGCTTGTACATCACGCTGTATCCAAGTTTGAGAAATTATGTACTAAAATTTTTTAACCATTTCCGGATGTCGATTAAATCTTTTGATGACTTGTTGGAGCAAATCAAAGAAGAAATTGTGGCTGAGGAAAATGCAATTAGATATTGTACTTCACCAGAAGAAAAGCTCATAATTACTTAGAAGTATGTTAATTTATTTATTTTAATAACAAGAACATAACATTACAGCATAATATAAGATAACAAGCGTAACATTTTTACTAACGAATATTTATTATATCTTAATACATAATATTTTTAAAGAACCTTTTGCATACATTATATAATACAGATATCACGGCAACGGGGTTCCGATTTCGCATTTTTGGTACGGCGATACGTGGACCGTACCTTTTATGCTAAATTGCGTATAATCGTCTTTTAAAAAAATCCGAAATTCGTATAAAATCGACCGTTTATCTTATCGTCTTGAAACTTTCACAGCTCGTAGCAAGTACTTCGGGCTAAATTTTAGATTTTTTCATAGGTACTATTTTAACTACAGTTCAATTGCAATGTTTTTTTTTAATGATTAGGTATGTTGAATTTGCTTCATGGATATTATCTCTTCATAATTTGGTTTAAGTTTAGTTGAAGATAGAATCATAAAATTTTTCAAATGAGAATTTGTTAGTTTGGTTCTATACTTATTTTTAATGAAAATCGTCCGTGAAAAACTTTTCTCACATATATAAGTAGAACCAAATCTGCAAACCAATTTCACCGCTACATTATGTAATTCTGGAAAATCTTCCTCGGGTAGGCATTTCCAAAATTCTATTATCTCAGATGACTCTTTATATTTGCATTTTAAATAATTTTCAATTACATATTAGGGTTATATTTTTGGAGATCGTGTGTCTCTATGATAAATGGATTGATAAATAAGGTATTTAAATCTTCTTCTTCTTTAAATTTGCTGAATCTTTCTTGAAAATTATCATATAGTGATGAAATATGATTTTGAAAAATCGTCAATGGAATATTTGTCGGTAGATAAATAGATTTTAACCGTACAAAGTGATCTAAATTTTCCATTCCTAAATTACTTTCGAAAAGACGAAGTCGAGACATGAAAGAATTTATAGAACCTACAAGGGCTGGAAATAAATTTCCTTCACCTTGGAGTCGTTTATTGAGAATATTTAAATGTCCGAGAATATCAGTTAAAAATGCAAGGTTTATTAACCAATTTTTATCTTTCAGTAGTTCACATTCATCAGGCAATTCATTATTTTTTTCTAAAAATTCAATAACTTCGTCTTTTAGATTCCAAAATCTTTCTAATGCTTTTCCTTTTGCAAGACATCTTACTTCACAAAATAATAATAGTTCACCAGATTCTTATTTAGTTTTGAAACAAATAATTAACAAATGAAATAATTTAGAAAATTCAGAAACTTATGTTAGGATTGAATTAATTAAGTCATTACCTACATTTAATATTATATTATTGTGATAAATGCTTTTTTCATTTTATAATCTTCATAGCTATACAATTTTAGTACAAAAAATACACTAGTATAAAAATAATTAAAAATACTTTTTAAATACATTAGGGCAAAAATAATTAAGAATAAACACAAGTACTTGAAATGTATTTAAATATATAAAACAAATACTCTTTTTGCTGTTCAAACATTGAATTCTTATACTTTCAATGTAATGTTTTATTAGTTTATTACCTAAATATCATACTCATACCTCTTACAATGATTCAGTATTTTTTTATATTACCAAAACTTATTAATGTTTTAGTGATTTAACTTAATAAAAAATAATTAATTTTACATATTTTTTTGTTGTTGTCTTGTTGATAATTGATTAAATATTTTTTATTTTCTAATTACAATAATTATAAACCAAGTTTTATATTTTAAATTTTAATAGTAATGATCCTGCACGATGGATCATTAATGATGTCACAAGAGACACAATATCTATATGCGGAATATCACAAAATATTAATGAATTAGATTTTTCAAATTCAAAAAGAATCTATAATAATATTATTCGAGGGAAAAAACAAGTTCATTTTAAGTACTGTTCAGCCAATTTTTTTTTATACAGTTCTTATCAATGGTGAAAGAATTCAAAGAGATTATCTTGCATACTCTCAAAGTACAGGTGCTATTTTTTGTATCCCTTGCAAATTATTTGGAGCAAATTCTGCTTTTACTCCAACTGGATTTTCAGATTGGAAAAGAGCGGGTAATAGAATTGCATCACACGTTCAATCGCCAGTTCACAAATCAAATATATTGATTCTAAAAAATCGAGGAACATTAACAAATAGGATTGTCAGTGGATTATTGGATCAAATTGATGATGAAGTTAATTATTGGAAAAATGTTTTGAAAAGAGTGGTTGTAGTGGTAAAAACCTTGGCAATAAGAGGATTAGCTTTTAGAGGTAACTCAGAGAAAATTGGATTCCCACACAATGGAAATTTTTTAATGTCAATGGAATTGATAGCACAATTTGATCCATTTTTAGCATCACATATTTCTAAATATGCTAATAAAGGAAAAGGGTCAACATCATACTTATCGTTCCATACATATGAACAATTTATAACTTTAATGAGTGACAAAGTATTGAAAAAATATTCTAAAAAAAGTCCAAACAGCAAAGTATTTTTCAATAATAGTTGACTCAACACCAGATATCTCCCATACTGACCAATCATCATTTGTAATAAGGTATGTTTTAGATAGGTATCCTAAAGAACGGTTCATGTGTTTTTTGAAATACTGGTCATAAATCTGAACAATTGGCTGATAGTCTATTAACCACTCTTGCGTTATATAACATTGATTTAGCCAACTTGAGAGGACTATCTTATGATAATGCAAGTAACAAATCAGGAGCTTACTCAGGTCTACAGGCAATAATCAAGGAGGTTAATCCACTAGCTGAGTATTCTCCATGTGCTGCACACTCTCTAAATTTGGTTGATAGTTGTGCAGCAAATTGTTGTGAAGAAGCCTGTCATTTTTTTGAACTGTTACAAGCAGTATACTGTTTTTTTACGGCATCAACTCAACGGTGGGAAATTTTGAATGCAAAAGTGACGTTAAAAGGTCTGTCTGAAACTCGGTGGTCGGCTCACAAAGATGCTTGTAGATCACTTAACAAAAATTGGGATTTAGTCATTGGAATGTTGAAAAAAATTTTGGACGATACTAGTCAAAAACCAACCACACGTTGTGAAGCCAAAGGGTTATTGAAAAAGTTAAACCTCCTAGAATGTGCTCTGATGGTTGTATTTTGGGGTGATATTCTTGAAATTTTGAATAAAACAATTAAAAAGTTACAATCTGTTAGTATTAATTTAATCACCGTTGTTCAGCTTTATGATTCAACAATATATTATGTTAAATCGGCTCGCAATAGAAATAGATTTATGGATTATGAAAATTCTGCTAAAGACTTGTCTGGATTAAGTGACTATAAAGAAAATGAGAAACGAAAAAGATGACGAAAGTTACTACATGGCGAAACCAGATCCAATGATGTGACATTATCCGGTCGAGAATATTTTATTGTAATGACATATTTTTTTATACTTGACAATTTACTATCAGAGTTACAAAAACGCAAGTCTGCTTATGATAATTGGGTAAAAAAATTTTCCTTTTTTCATAATATAACACAGCATTCAATTAATGAAATTCGTAGAAGTGCTAAGGAATTATGTGAAGCTTATCCAAATGACCTAAATATAAGCTTGACTAATGAGGTGGTCCAGCTATAAGGGCATATCCATAGCTTAGGAACTTCTGACAATAATCCTCAAACTATTTTGGAACTCATGTTATGGATAAGAAGTAACAATTTCATAATTTTGTATCCATACGTAGAAATTGCGATACGTATTTTTTTATCAACAGCATCTACTAACTGTTCAGCTGAATATTCGTTTTCTGTTCTAAAACGAGTAAAAAATTATCTAAGGTCAACAATGAATCAAGAAAGATGTTCTGCGTTGGCTTTATTGACAATAGAATCTGATATAACCAGTAAAACAGATTTCGAAGAAATGATAATTTTATTCTCAGACCTCAGTGGCGGTTATAAGGGGGGGCGATAGGTGGATCGCTCCCCCCCCCTTGGTCCGTGTTTTTTTATAACTAATTATTGAAAGAAGCATTAATCATGGTACTATTTTTTTGTGTTTCTAATTTATAAAAATAGTATCAGCAATTTGTAAAGTTGTCTTGCGCAATATAATACGGTATATTTTTAAACAATTGTAGTACATTTTATTAATTTTTGTTATTATAGTATATGTACGTACTACGGTAATATGTTACTCGGAACGTCGCGCGCGTGGCGCGTCGTTGTTTATATATGTATATTGTATATATATATATGGCTGCTCGCTGCTAGGAATAATCTCAATAATGTAATAGATTTCCCATTCTGATATTACGATAATTTTAATATAAATCTAAAAATATAATAAACGCTGTATACTCATAGTATGGACTATGGTATATTGACTATGTTGTATACAACCCATTATAAGTGTGTCTGCACTCTGCGCTTGCACAGTCTATGTTCTTTATTTCACGTTCTCTGTGTTTATAATTTATATCGTGCTGTTGCCTGTTATAATATTATTATTATTACGTATAATAACTCTTTAAGTATGTCGTCAAATAATAATAATCGTATAACTAGTTATTTTGGAAGTGTTCAGAAAAAATGTAAATTACAATCTAATGAAGATGGTACAAAAGAGTCAGAAACCATTGCAATCTCAAATCCAACAAATACGAATTGTTTTGATACAAGTGAGTTAATTAATCCAATAGAAATTGAAAAACTTCATGATATTGAATTAGATATTGCAAATTTCATAACTCAAACTAACGCTATAAATGATTATTCGAAATCAGTCATCCTTCAACGAAGTAATGTTCCTAGCAATGATTTTCAATATCCATTTTCAATTCATACTAAAAAAGGTAAATCGGAAAAACGATTTTTAAGAAAAAATCACTTTGAAAAGTTTCCATACATTGAATTTTCAAAAATTAAGTCTGGTTTATTTTGTAAGGTTTGTGTTTTGTTTTCAACTTCAAACAAAGGGGGTATGCATAAAACAGAGCAATTAAAAAGCTTGGTTACTGAACCAGTAATTAAATTTGCAAAGCTATTAGGAAAAGATGGTATATTAGAATTACACAATAATAATGGTTATTATAAAGATAATATACAACGAGCAAATTACTTTTTGAATATTTACAATCATCCTGAAAAAGAAGTTATCAATTTAGTAAATGATCAACGTAAAAAACAAATATTAGATAACCGTGAACGATTACGACCAATAATAAAAACGATTGTTTTCTTAGGCCAGCAAAATATACCGTTGCGTGGTCATCGTGATGATGGTTTTATTTATCAAGAAGATGGGGGAAAAGTTGATTCTGTCATTAATCAAGGAAACTTTAAAGAACTTCTTAAGTTTCGAATTGATGCTGGTGACCATTTACTTAAAAATCATTTGAAAACTACTGGTGAAAGAGCTACTTATATAAGTAAACTAACGCAAAATGAAATAATCGAGTGTTGCAAACTAGAAATATTACATTTAATACTTTTAGAAGTAAAAGAAGCAAAATATTTTAGTATTCTATTTGATGGGACCACAGACTTATCTAACATTTCTCAAATGTGTTTAATTATTCGGTATATTTTACATGGAAAATCGTATGAAAGATTTTTAACATTTATCGATTGTCATAGCTATGTTTATAATGAACGAAAACACCAACAATTAGATGTTCATTTGGAAGACAACGATGAACCTCAATAAATATTAAATAGTAAATTGGAACCTAAATTAACTGGAGAACTTTTGGGAAATACAGTCGTAAAACTATTGCAAGAATTAGAATTAGATTTAAATTACTGTGTAGGCATTGGGACCGATGGCTGTTCCGTTATGATATCTGCAGTCCGCGGCGCTGTCCAACAAATTAGAAAAATTGCTAAAAATGCAATACATTGCTCAAATCACGCCTTAAATTTAAGTGTTTCAAAATCGTCTACTGTACAATCAATTCGCAACTGTGTTGAAGTAATAAAAGAAGTTACTTCTTTTTTTCATATATCTGCCAAACGTAATTACGTTCTTCAACAACATTTGACTAACCATAGAAAATTACATAATTTATGCGAAACACGATGGATAGAAAGGCACGACAGTGTATTGCATTTTAAGGAATCAATAATTGAAATTATTGACACTTTAACCGAAATATCTGGATGGCAGGATAATATTTCTTCTTCGAAAGCTAAAATGATGATATCTGCTATTTGTAATTGTGAATTTATATTTTCTCTTTTTTCATTATCAAATTTACTAGCTGTTACTTTTCCGATAAGTAAAATTTTACAAGGCAAAGATCAAGATATTGTTGCTGCATCTGAATGTATCAAAGATGTATACTTAATACTTGGACAAAATCGTGAAAAATGTGAAGAAAAATTTCAATCTATGTTTAAGGAGTGTGAATTAATTCTAAACAAACTTGATGTTGATATTAAATTTCCCAGGATTATAGCACATCAAAAACATAGAGTTAATGCTACATCATCAAACAACCCTGTTGATTATTATAGAATTAATATTTATATTCCTTTATTGGATAATGTATTAGAAGATTTTGATTTCCGATTCTTAAGCAAGGAAAATTCAAATATTACTTTATTAATACAACTTATACCAAAATATGTTGTCAAAATGAAAACTGAAGACTACAATGGCTATTTTGCAAAAATTATAGAAATAATGACTAAAGATTACACATACTTTCAAAATGTTTCAGAACAAGCCATAGAGAATGAAATAAATATGTGGTTTACTAAATGGCTTAGACTTCAAACGGAAGGTAAAATATATATTTTAATATAATTAACTGATAATTTAATTTATTTTAAATGTATTTTTTTAGGAAAAAATATTCCAGTTAATGGGTTGGATGCTCTAAGTATGTGTCCAGAATCTATATTTCCAAATATAAATAAAATGCTGATTATTATTTGTTCACTACCAATCAGTGTCGCGACAGCAGAACGCAGTTTCTCAACACTCAGAAGGTAGGTACATGACTTACCTACTATAAGTTTACATTTAAATTTTAGTACCTATCTATTATTCATAAAATATCATATAACTTTACTTAACATAAATTAATATTCAAAAAAAATAATTCACATAATACTTTTATTAACTATTTGTTAAGTAGCCAAATCATTATTTTATTAGAATTGTTATACATTTTTAACATTATTTTTAATCTAATTATATTAGGCTAAAAACATGGTTAAGGTCAACAATTGGCGAAGAAAGGTTGAACGGGCTAGCATTACTTCACATTCATCAAGATATTCTTATAGATATAGAAAATATTATTACATGTTTTGCTAAACAAAAAAAAAGACATATGCTTTTATTGTAGATTTTTATTATTAAAATGGTTGAATAACTGTGCATCTGTGACTAAACTTTTTTTTATTTAATTGTAAGTACAAGGTGAACCTATTTTGGATAATTTCATAATATACTATGTATAATAAAAAATGTTTGTTCTATTTGAAGTATTTGCGTTATTTCAAAATATTGGGGGAAAATTATGGGCTCTCCGACGACTCATTAGTGTCCTATGATTATTATAATTTCCGCCCCCCCCCCTTAAAAGTCAGTTATAACCGCCACTATCAGACCTTCAGTCAAGAAGAAAGTTATAAATGTATTTATATAACTATTTAGATTATAATTATTAATAAAAAATACAATACTTAACAATAAATAATACATTATTTACTTGAAACTATTTTCTTTATTTAACATTGGTTATTTCCTATGTAGAAAAATAACTATAATAGAAGAAATATTAATATTTATAGAGAAATTATATTATATTTTGTTAAATTTTTATGATCATAATTATTATTCATAATACATTTTACAATAATAAGTTACACACATGAATTTAATATAATAGTGTACCTATATTGTATATACATTTAATTTGCCAATATTATATTAGTGAGAGTAGCATATTATTATGTTTATGTAGTTGGTTTAATTTTCTGTGAACCAAAATTATATACAACAAAATAGTTACACCTTACATTTTAAGAAATAGCATTTTGTGGTGGGGGGGTAGGGGGCGGCAGAAATATGTTGCCCCGGGGCGCAATTGTCCAAATACGGCCCTGGCAATAATATAATCTTATTAAATCTAATTTAATCTAATTTAATAATACTTATTTTTAAAAATTATATATTATTTTATCTGACTCTAGTGTGCCATTCCATAACAACAAATGTGCCACAAATGGCACGCGTGCCGCAGTTTGGCCATCCATGGGTTAGGTGTTACTTGGTCTCCCCCGACGGGACCCACCTTGCCGCGGTGGGGAGGCTTGCGGACCTTTAACTAAGTCTTACCAAGCGGTCCCAACCCGGCCCAGGTCAACCGATTTGGGCCGGTGGACACAGAGCAACACCTGTCCTCGACGGGATGGGGGTCGCAAGGCGAGCGAACCTGCTAGCAGTCAGTAAACAGCTCCCACCAGGGGAACGATCGACCCCCGGTGTCCTGGAAGATCAGGCAAACGCAGGAAAAAAGGACAGACGACGCGAGGCTGGCGTCGTTAGTGGAGGCCCAGCTACTAGAATCAAAAATGGAAGCAACAATTAATAATGACGAGTCTCGTCCTGGTGCCACCCTTCTCGGGGTGGTCGGACACCAGGAGACGGCAGTTGGGGGTGTCCAGCATGGCACTCTCATCCGGTAAAAATACGACTGCTGAGACAGTCGTGTCAAGAGACACGCAAAGGAAACAGGCATCACATGGAGTTATGGAAACGGAAGCAACACGACCTACAGGGAAGACCCCAGGAAATCTTGGAGAAAACGGAACACCTAAGGAAGCTAGACAAGCTGCAAACCAGCCACAGGGAGCCAATAGCCTAAAGTTACAGGCAATGTTGTCTTCGAATGCCCAGAGGGGGGCGGAACAAAACCAGTACCATTCAACGGCAATTCAAGGCACTAAATGTCCTGCTGAAAAACGTAGAACACCTGAAAATGACTAAGGATAAAACCAAATCCTCGACGGTCATTAGAGCCATAGATGAGGTCATAGGCTCTTCGGAAGCTCTTAAGACAGTCACCAACAGCGTCCATAGTGCTTACTACGAGTCAAGGAAGGCTTCGATCAGAGCAAAAAATATTGACCAACACACGACGAGCAACACCATTCAAGAAACCATCCTCAAGGTTTGCGAGGACTTCAAGGATCGCGTGAACAAACAACAGGAGGATATCATGGATCTAAAAAGCTCCCAGGCCGCATCTGCATCAAGTTATGCTTCAAAAGCGAGAGCGCCGAACAGTATCCAACCGATCGTAGCTGTTCCCGCAGCCGGACTACCAACACCAGAAAATAGTACACAGGCCTGGACTAAGGTTACTAGGGCTAAAACAAAGTACAAGGCCACAAACGTACAACGACCCGAGAAAGAAAACAAACCCAAGTAGAAGAAGAAAAATACCCCTTTCCCAGATGCGATTGCTGTCAAGCCGGGTGTTAGCGAAACAGTAGCCGACATACTAAAATCAATGAGGAAAGATGTTGATGTAGAAGCGACCGGTGCGCAAATATCTTCTATCTCTGAGAGCCTAATGCGGATGACCAATCAGTCAAGGTCAGAAACATTCAACAATCGTTCATGGGTACACAGAGAGCCACAGTCCAGCTGAAAGGAGTGGATGCCCGCAAAATCGTGGAAAAGGGTCGCATCAAAGTTGGGTGGGTAAACACCATAGTAAGGCTTAAAGCTAAAGCCACAAAGTTCTTTAGATGCCTAGGGTATGGGCATATAAGACAAGCTTGCAAAGGACCAGACCGCTCGGACGCTTGCTGCCTATGCGGTGAGTAAGGACATAAGGCGACGACTTGTAGTGCCCCACCAAAGTGTGTGGCCTGCCAGGACATCCAAAAAGCCACTGACCACATTCCGGTTAGCGGTAAGTGTGTGGCCTACGAACAGCGAGGAGAAACTTTGGCCGACCTGATAAACGCCTTAGGGCTGGCTATCTGCAACAAGGGCAATAGCAGCACTTTCAACAAAGGGAGTATATTAGATCTGACTTTAGCAACTCCCAACTTAACTCGCAAGGTATCAGGATGGAGAGTGTCAGACGAAGAGTTGATCAGTGACCATTCCTACATAGTCTTCGATGTACATCTTGGCGCTGCAAAAAATGAAGCACAGAATTCTAGATTCCCGAAAATAGATTTCAAAATGCTGGAATCAGCACTCACCACCGAACGTTTTAACCAAGTTACATCCTGTAACGAAGCCGAAGAAAGTGCGCTGGCCCTCACAGAAGCAATACACGCCTCTCGTAATAAACTCCAGCCGGCAAGAGAGCTAGAAAATCAGTCCACTGGTGGACCCCTGAAATCGGCATACTCCGAAAAACGGCCAACCATCTCCGCAGGGTCTTCCAAAGAAAGAGGAAACGAGCCGGACCCAGAAATAGTACAGCTGAAGAGGAGAACGCAAAGACAGCGAGGAGGAGCCTAGTGCACGCTATAAAGAGGGCGAAGAAAGACGCTTGGAGGAAGCTCTGTGACCTTGTAGAACACGACACTTGGAGACTACCATACAAACTAGTCATGGGTAAGTTGTCGAGACCGCCCCCCATTCCGGAATTCAACGCCACAGGACGCATAGAGTATATCGTCAACGGATTATTTCCACAGAACCCAAGAAGGGAGACCATCTCTGGGTACCGTAACCCGTTGCTGGACGAAGCCCATTGGAGAATAGGCCCCACAGAGCTAAAATCCGCAGCAAGCCGAATGGAACAATATAGCACCAGGAACGTATTACTCAGCATTTACAACTCCTGTCTGGCGGAGGGGATTTTCCCGCATAAATGGAAGATAGCCAGGCTGGTGCTCCTACGAAAAGGCGACAAACCCCTTAGTGAACCATCTTTCTACAGGCCCCTATGCCTACTAGACTGCCTGAGAATGCTATTCGAGAAAATTCTGGACACCCGTCTGCGGCGCCATTTAGAAGATACCGGAGGCCTGGACGATATGCAATTCGGTTTCCGTAAGGGCCGATCAACAACGGACGCCCTGAACGCATTGAGGGCTACCATCAAGACAACAAGGGCAAAAGTAGGTATACTCACGATGGACATCAAAAACGCCTTCAACTCTGCCCCCTGGGATGCAATTATGAAGGCAGTACATGAGAAAGACGTTCCTGATTACCTGCAACAAATGATCAACAGTTACCTGGACAACCGCAGACTAATAATCGAAGCCGGCGATGATGGTACTACAGAGATCAAAGTCACGTGCGGAGTCCCACAAGGATCAGTCCTCGGGCCTACCTTGTGGAACATATTGTACGATGGGCTCCTGAGGACTATTCTCCCCACTGGGGTCAAGTTCCTCGCATTTGCGGACGACGTCGCCCTTGTGGCCGAAGCCAGGGACAGCATTCAGCTGGAACAATTGTTGACCATCTCAGCCGTCAGAGTCAAGGACTGGCTCGACAATGCAAGATTGAAACTCGCACTCCACAAATGTGAAGCGATGATTATCACGAACATCAGAACGAACAACGACATGCGCATCACTATCGATGGTCACCAAGTGACCACACGCGACAGCTTAAAATACCTCGAGCCGCAACTGGACAGCAAGTGGTCGTTTTCAGCTCATGCCAAAGCAGTTGCGGCAATAGCTGGCAAAGTCGTCCAAAATTTGTCTAAAATAATGCCCAATATAAGCGCTGCGAAATCGCGGAAGAGGAAGTTACTCAGCAATGTAGTGCACTCTATCCTGTTGTACGGCGCTCCGATATGGGCACAGGATATGAGTAAGACAGGTTGGACTACGCTGCTGAAAATACAAAGAAGGATTTGCCTGAAGGTTGCTTCGACATACTGCACGGTATCCAGCGATGCCGCAGGAGTCATCACATGCATTGCCCCACTGGACCTCATGGCTAACGAAAGAAGAAACATGTATGAACTCAGAGGTAACACAAAAATCCAACACGCCGAAGACACGCTGATAGCTTGGCAAAACAGATGGGACGACAGCTCCAAGGGCAGATGGACGTACTCCCTAATCGGAGATACATGCTCCATCCAAAGTGAAGATTTTTGGGCTATAAGAGCGACTTTTGTACACGAGGTGCTGAAGGAGAAAGAGGAGGAAGAACGGAGACGCCAAAATAATCAATCAATTAACTAGTTTTACTTTTTTGCCATAGTTAAGTTTATGAACAATGTAGTCCGAAGGCCAAAACAGGGTAGTTAGAGGCACCCAATTATTTTGTATTAACATTCCGCTAAGGTATTGTTTCTTTTTTTTTACTGTGTAAAATATTTGTAAATTGGTTTTTGCTTTCCAATAAACGATGGTATATGGGGGTGAAGTGACCGAAAGGTCTGTTCCACCCTATATATCGGTACCACAAGAAAAAAAAAAAAAAAGGTGTTACTTGGTGCTGACGTCTTTTCCGCAATTTTGGACGGTTAATTTCGGCAAGTCAAAATCGACGAAGCGCTACCCATGGTATTCAGTTCGATATTCGTATGGGTCCTCATCGGGGCACTCCCGTCGACGCTTACTTGTCATCTCCAGTTCATTCCAGTATCCTTAGCGACATCCATTGAAGAAATGATATGATGGACAAGTTTTGGGCTGCTGAAGAACCCGACGCAGCTCCATCATCGTTCACGACGAGGGTTGGTGCGAGTCCCAATTCGAACATAGTCGTTTGCCGTCCGGTCGCTTTCAAGTGCCGCTACAGATTTGTAAGCCGGTACCACAGCTTAACTTTCCAGGATTCCCGTCAGGCGATACTGCAGCAAACATATGTTGATGACATAAGTGTAGGGACTGATTCAATCGACAATATTTTGTTTCTTCAACGTCATTTCATCACCGTGCTCAGTAAATCAGGTTTAGAGCTTAAAAAATGGTCCAGTAATTGTCCCAAGGTACTCGACGCCTTACTTTCCTCCGCCTGTGCTACAAGCCCGTCACCTTTCGATCTTGTGGATGTGGGCGGCATCAAGGTTCTCGGCCTGCAATGGTAGCCGACCGAGGATGTTTTCGTATGCGCACTTCGGTATAATTTACCACTTATCTACACTAAACCGCCGCGTATTATCGTTGATCCGAATAATACTCAACCAAGCTAAGCTCTTCAGAAATATTGGATAGAAACAGTTAGATATCGACATCATAAAAATACGATTTAATGGAACTATAACTATATTCTACTCTAAACCAACTTTTAGGGTATATTTTGGTTAGTTTTTGTTAAGTTTTAGTATAATTAGTTAAATGCATAAAATAGTAAAAACTGTCTAAAACGGAAAACTATCCAATACGGAATCTTTTTATGGTCCCGTCCTGTTACTATAATTTTATATAGACACAAGACGCTGAACCTCAATAAAACGGAACCTTCATAACGTGGAAACGGAAAGATTTTGTAAGTTCCGTGTAAGTAAAAACCTTGCATAAACCGTAAAAATGACACGCATGTGTCACGACATGTGTGTACTACAAATCAAAAATAAGGTGTAAAATATAGATATTTGTATGTAGAATTTACATCGTTAAAAAGTGATAGATAAAGAAGATAAAATGGTCTATACATATTCGTACGCAATGTTCATGTATATGTACATACAATGCATATATCGCATAACGATACGAACTTTCTTCTTTGTAACTGTGAAACAGTCTTACACCAATAATCCGTACGTACGCTTTTCATTTTATCTTCCGTTCATCGTATTATGTATTAAAATTCCAAAATATAAGTGTCTTTCATAAATGAAAAATATCAACTGATTGATATAAGTATAAAAGGACATTCAGTAAAATAATTACAAAATTTATTTAATTGTGGAAAAACTCAGGTTTACGATAATCTTAAAAATCAAAACAGAATTAAAGAAGAATGTTTAAATAGTAATTTCATCTTTTTTTTTTATTTTTTAAAGAAAGAATCTAAGAAAAATCTAAAGAAAGATTAACCGTGTTACTAAGTGGTAATATGGTCGGAGATATGGAAAAGCCTCTAGTGATAGGAAAATCAGTTAAACCAAGATTTTTCAAAATAACTTGTCATTTGATGTGCTAATAAAAAAGCTTGGATGACTGGATCGATAATAGAAAACTGACCTTTTTCAGTTTAATAATCGTTTGTTAAGAGAAAATAGAAAAATAATTTTATTCTTGGATAACACGTCTTGCAACCCGAAACTTATTTTATTAAATTTAAAATTTGCTTGATTCCCACCAAATACAACATCTTTAACTCAGCCTATGGGCCAAGGTATAATTTATTGCGTTAAATATATTACCGTTGTTTTCTCATACAGTCTTTGATTGCAAATATTGATCAAATAAATAGTAATAATAAACAATAATAAATAATTTAAACTAATTTACTTAAACTATTAAACTAGTTACCTATAGACATGTTCTGTAAATTATGTAAAATCTATAAATACCTATACATATATTTTAGATTACTAAAATATTTTCTATGTTACTGATTTATATTTATTTCAGATTGAACTTTATTTTAACCATTTTTATCCAGAAAAAGACTTAAACTATTAAATAAAATAGATGTTTTCATAGTAATACTTATTAAATATATTGAAAGTACCAATTTTAAATTTGAAGTCCAAGTACCTAGTATAATAAAAGAACTGAAAACTCCGTCAAAATCTGGTAAATATTTAACTAATTACAATTTTCTATTTAATTTAACAATAACAAATTATACATTTTAAATATTAAATATGACTGAATACTGATTGTAACTTTCTTAAAATTAATTGATACTATGTATTCTTTAAGGTAATGAATACATAGCAGTCTTTAAATTATTTCCATTATTGTTTCAACTACTAAGGGGATTCGATACCATGATTATCTGTTTTTGCCTAACGCACGCGTGACATAGGATTTTA